>NW_005842549.1:1062492-1066535 GCF_000455745.1 Alligator sinensis
CTATGACCCCAGCTAACTTCCTGCCCCTGGGGCAGGGGGCTGGACTCGATGAACTTCCGAGGTCCCTTCCAGCCCTAATGTCTACGAAATCTTGAGACAGGAGGCTGTCTTTTTTCTGCCAAGCTTAAGTGTTTCATAAAAGAAGCAGGATCTGAGCCTCTGTGAGAGGCATCCTTATTTATTAAGTTTCACAGAAATGAGCAGTGGAGCTGCCCATTAACTTTCTTGGTGGTTCAGTTCCTCTTACAACCCAGCAGAAGCTGCTTAGACAGCCACAGGGGAGGCTCTTCTGGCCAGACTCTAAGCAAAAAAAATCAAGCCATCTCTAAAAATATCCCCATATTTAATTGTCGTCAGGGTAGCGGGAGCTGTTTTTGGAAGCAAATAACCCCTGCGTGGGGCAACAGGCTACGAACAGTTTGAGAAGTGCTGGAATAGAGGTGCTGGTTGAACCCGGACTGGGAGTGAAATGAAATAAAGATGAGAGAGAAAAAAGACTCGGTTTAATTTGGCTTTTTTTGTTCCCAGTCCAATAATAACCGAGAAGTGCAGCAGAGAGCAAGTTAATTTCATGACTAATGAAGCCAGCTCCGTGGCACCCTCCAGCATTGTGTATCTAGTGTGGGGAGGGGGCGAGGGAGAAATGATACCGTGCTTTGGAAATCACCAAATGAGAATGGTTCGTGAGACTGCATAACCCCCTTCTGGCTATGGCCGTCTGTCAGCTCTCTGATGCTATTTGATCGGGGGAGCTAAAAATATGGATTTGAGGAGCTGTGTTTGCGAATCTTCGTCACTGAATCTGTTTCCCGTGATGCCCAGCAGCGGTAGCTTTCTATAAATTGAATGCAGCTGAATGTTTTTACTAATCGAAGGTTCAACTCTCTGCCTCGGTGGAAATTAAATGATTGGTTCAGTAATCTCTAATCATATTTACCGTGACATTTTTGTCACTGAGCTAGCAGGAAGGAATGGAGCACTTCATTGCAGTGAACTCATTACACTGAGTTGAAATCTCATCTTGCTTTTATAGCAAAGAGTATTTTAAATCCTATGCAGCAACGTGTAAAGAAGAAAGCAGTTGAAGAAGAGGTTGGAATTGAAACAAAAAAAATCTGATTCCCAGGAAGTTGCACGGTTTTTTTTCTCTCCGAAATGGAATGAAGGCAAAATTTTGACATTTCCTACAAAACAAAATTCTGAAAGCAGTACTCTGGGTACAACCAAAACACTATGGTTTGATTTCATCCTCCTTGTTTATCATTTTATGTACTTGTGTATACAACCGTTTTGTCTTTTAAAGTCATTTTGAAATGAAAATACAACATTTTTCATTCTAAAATGTTTAAAAGGGGGGCATTGTTGTGTTATTTAAATGATTCGGTTTGTCAAAATTGGCATGTCATTTGAAACGTTTAGGTTTTTTATGGACTGTTTTCAGTCAAAATAAAATCTTTTTTTAGAAAATTTCTCACTAGTTTGAGCTGCTTTTCTTTACTGAGCATATAATGCCTTGGAAATGAAAAGCCCCTGAATTCATAAACACGAGCCCTGATCCAAGATGTCCCCGATGCCAGCGATTCTTAATCAGAGAGCTGTGGCACCCAGGGGTGCTGCCAGATTGTATGAAGGCTGCCATGAGGTTTGAGGAGATAAGTGAAGAGATAAGCAGGTAAGTGCAGGGTCAAGATTGTCTCTGTCTGGTCAATCCACTGCCCAGCCTCTCTACAGGGAATGAAGCATTGTAACATGTACATTATTTTTTTGAAACTGGGCACAACTCAGTTCACAAAAGTTATGGAGGGGTGCCTCGAGCCCGGTGAGGCATGCCTTGAGTCCAAAAAGATTGAGATCTACTGCCATACATGCATGCCTAAATGTAGGTGTATGATTATGTCCCATTAACTTGAATAGCAGTTAAGTGTGTATTTAAGTGTTCTGAACAGAGCATCTTTTCTGAATAAGGGCCAGCCATAAATCAGACTGGGGGCAAATAATTAAATAAAACTGGCAGTGTAGAAATTAGCAAGTGAACAGGAATTGACATGGAAGGGCAGTTTAAGAGACCATGTATAATGAAAAGAAATCATTCTTACTTGTTAATATGTATTAGTTGCCTGAGGCACCTGTAATGTTTAGCTTCTCTATAAAATGCAAACATGAAGATGAAACCATGAGGCTGGTTTAATTGTTTTTCTCTGTCTCATTTCTATGGTTTTATTAAATCTCTGAAGAAAGCAGTTTACTTCTGCAAAACCTTCTGGTGTTTTAGAATTAGAAAAGACATTGCAGTCAATGTAATGGTGAACTGTAGGATCTTCATTTGATTGATGTTTCTTTCACAAGGTAGCTGCTGGCCTGATTTTGGCTTTATAGCCCTACAGGTCTGGCTGAGAGCTTAATTCAGGTACTTACCTACCTGTTTTTATCTTGGGAAGATCATCCAAGAAGCTGGTATTGATGTGTACTGACCGTTCATTGGCAACCAAAATGATTAGAGGCCTGGGAAACGTGGCTTAGGAGGAAAGGCTGAAAGAACTTGGGTTATTTATTCTGGAGAAGAGAAGACTATGAGCAGAATTTGATAATAGTCTTCAAATACTTGGAGGGCAGTTATAGAGAGGATGGAGATGCATTAATCTCTGTGGCTGTAGGGGTCAAATTAGGAGCAGTGGTCTTAAACTTCAGCAGAGGAAATTTAGGTTGGAGATTAGGAAGAGGTTTCTCACTGTGAGGGTGGTTAAGGCTTGGAACAAGCTACCTAGAGAGATTGTGGAATCTCCTTTCTCAGAAATGTTCAAGACTAGGTTATACAGACACTTTACTGGAAGGTTTAGTCAGGGATGATTATGCTAGATGATCTCCTGAGGTCCCTTCTGGCTCTGCTTTTCTACGATTCTGTGTGATTGGATTCATTACTATACACATCTCCACTAAATGATGTCCAATTTCTTGTAAAGCCCGTTGCAAGGATTTCCTTCCCCTGAAATTAAATTGCATCCTAAAGTAATGTGACTGCATTCTGTTTCCATAAAACTTAACCATGTAGGTCCCAGTTGTGCAAAGGCTTTCCCTTAGAAATACTCATGAATGGAAAATTAAACACACGAGTACGTTGTTTCAGGCTCGGAGCCTGAGAATGTAAGGAAATATTTGCATTCAGCATACTGGAACATTTCTTCTGGCCATCAGTGCATGAAGTGCAATCCCGGAAGACGATTCGGTATATAACTGCCAGGGTTATTATTGTTCTGACTGAGGTTAGTTAGCAGTCAGTGAACCCAGTGTGCCTAGAAACTATCCATACATGAATCTGATAGACTTAGTAGCTACCAGTAGCCTAGATACTGTTTCATTAAACAATGAGCAAAGGTCTATTATATCATCTATTCTGTTCCACAGCCTGATTCCACACGCTCCGCTGCTCCAAACCGCAGTGTTTGCTGACCCCAGCCATTCCTGTCTTGTAAATTTATGTCTTATTGTCTTAATTACGACTAAGTGACACCGCATATCTACAGCAAGCTGGTATTTAAGCAAAAGATATCATGGAAGCATTGTCACTCATGACACAGTAATAATCAGTGGTTGAAAAATGCCGTGGAAATTTATTGACCTTTGGACAAGTAGCCTACAGGACTTTATGGAAATGACCTGTTAATATGCAGCTGGCAAACGCGAAAGAAAGGACTGCAACAGTTTCTTGATCTGTGTGTCTGCGTGGTGGGGCCCTGCTGCTGCTCAGTTGAGGGTCATGTTGAACTTGCCCAAAGAGTAAGGGGTCACAATTCAGTTGTATAAGACGGAGTGAGTTGCAAATGTCTTTTATCTTGTAAAGAAATAAAGCAAGAAAACGTGGACAGGCGAGAGAAAGGAAAACACGAATTAAAGTTACAAAACTTCAATGTATCAAGTGTAGTGGAACTTACCTTTCCTTGTGAAATATTGATTGATACTTGTGGTATGAAAGTGGAGTTATAAGTACAGTACACACAGACTGGAGCTTTGAAACCCATATATATATATATATATATATATATATA
>NW_005842549.1:1066605-1070758 GCF_000455745.1 Alligator sinensis
ATATATATATATATATGTATATATGAATTAGACAGAAAATAGCTAGTGCTGTTGAGGAGATTACAGAGCTGAATTTACAGCTTCTGTAGAAACTTTGTGTATTAACTGACCCCAAAGTGATTGCTGGCACTTCTTTGGTAAATAACATTTGGATTTAGCAGTTAAAAATAGCAAATTAAGTTGCTGAAAAAATTAAGCAAATTCCCACATTGAAGAATGGGCATCATCCTAAGCTTGCACAATAGTGTGCAAACAGAGATTTTAATAATCAAACAGGGTCTCTGAGGAAATAAGAGCTTCTTATGTCACTCCTGACATAGAGCGCAGCCATAAATAGAAACAAGTTTGATTTATTTCTGCAAGAAACTGTGGGGAACTGGGCACAAATGTGGTAGGAAGTTTGTATTTTTTATCCACTTTCCATTTTGTTTCGGCCAGCTTAATTTTTAATAGAGAGCTGCTGGGCCTGAAGATCTCAGCTGGCAGCTTTGTAGCTTGGCTTGGCCTGAGCAAGCAATTGCTTGGATCTTAGCAGAACATTGTGTGATGGGACCAGCAGTGTCTGCAGACTGCACCTTTGTGCCAGGGGTTAGGAAGCCACAATGTGGAGTCCAGACCATCATGGGCTATATTAGACCCATCGGCCAGAGCTTGGACAGCAGACTCTAGCAGACCTACAAATGCACGTCTTAAAATATTTGAAAACAAGGCGACAAGTTTTAGTGTTGTGGTTGCCACTGGCTCTCGCATTCCACTTCACCTATTATATACCATGTGTCGCGGTTGTGCGTATTGGCCGTTTCATGTCATTTCTTGAATTCGGATCCCTGGCTCTGCAGTAACATTGCTGTATGTGATATGGAGCAAATTCACTCCCCATCTCTATGGTGCTGTTCTGTTCAGGCGCTCAGCATGGGAGCCCCTCTCAGTTGCATATTAAGCAACATGACTAACGTGTCGTGCTTGATTCATTGTCTCATTTTCTCCCCACTGGGTGTAGAGTGCTCTGTGTTGGTGGGATTTAAAAAAAAATGCTCATGCCACTCTTTGTTAGGAAAGTCAGGCTGAAAAAGCATCTTGGCTTGGAAAGGGAAGATGGAAATGCTTTGTGGAGGTCCTTAGTCCCTGCTTCAGTTTCCTTCTCTATAAAACAGAGAGATCATCATCTTGCCTCCCTCAGAGGGGAGCTGAAAGGATTAATTACTGTTCATAAAGTACTTTGAAACTGTAAACTGCTGTATTAGTGCAACAGTTTTTATTGATTATAATAGGCTGGGAAGCAATTGGAACATGGTGTCTGTGTATTAAAAGCTTCACAAAAATAAATTGCACTTTGTTGCTAGGGTAAGATTTTGCTTCTGTGTCTCCCAAGGCAGCAACAGCATGAAATGTATTTTTGACCATATTTTAAATTGGGAAAATGATATACTCAGAAGCAGTTTCTCAGTGAATGCCAAGTTATCTTCCACTGATGACCTTCCTCTTGAATGTCTACTACCAATGGTACGGACTCCAGACCTGCTGGTTGTGTTTTGTGTCCATGTAAAGTCCCATTTGAAGCCACTAAGGCTAAGCTCTACAGCTTGCAACATCTTATTTTAATTTACCTGGATGCAGAGGTACTCTGGGGGTGAGCAAGGTATGAAACCCTTGTAGGATAGGCAGAACAAACAGGCTTTTACACACATCATCTTTTAGAATTAGTGGGTCAGATCAAGTCCCCGTGTAACTTTATTAAATCTGAGGGGCTAATGCCAGGGATGAGGTTGAATCATTGCATTTTAAACTGTTTACAAGCTGAAGTTTAAAATAAAAATAAGAACTGGGCTTCCAGTATTTACACTCAAGTGTTTCGTAAGGGAAGATTGGCAGCAAAGGATGAATTGCTTCTGGTAGGATTGTCATTTTACACTGCTCATCAGAGTGGTCTGAGTTGGTGGTGAATATATGAAGACGTGGTGCTTTTCTCTCTCCCTCTGCAGGGCAGAAGCTGGATTGTAAAGCGGAGTTATGAAGATTTCAGAGTACTCGACAAACATCTCCACCTGTGTATTTATGACCGGCGCTTCTCCCAGCTCTCAGAGCTACCCCGCTCCGATGCCCTGAAGGACAGTCCAGAGGTAAAATGCAAACACTGTCAGCAGCTAAAGTAGTGATCAGACTCCGAACTACCTGCAAATGCTCAGAAGGTTTTTCACACCATTAAACAGCAGAGTTTTTATGGATTCTGAATTAGATTTGGGGAGTTGATTAGGAGTAATAGAAGCTGCATATTCCTCCTACCCTTGACTTGAAGGGCTCAAAGGAAAGTGCTGAGCAAATCAGTAGAAACTGCAGCACTGCTAAATGCAAAACAGTTGTTGAGAAATCAGAGAAACAGGAAAATCCATGCTGTACTGTCAGCTATTTAGATCAAAATATTATTGTATCATTGGAAACATTTTCAGTGACGTGGATATTTGCTGACTTGACTTTAACAATGACAGCTCTCTCTGAATGCTCTGTGGTTTAAAGGACTAGAGTAATTTAAAGGAGAGAAAATTGTAAGCGTAAGCATAAAATTTATATGCTTAAAATTGTTCCAGAGTTTGTAAAGAAAACAGGAGAAGAAAAGAAATGAAAATATAAAGCATTTGTGTTCCAGTGAGCTTAATTATACATTCAAATGAGTGTTAGAGCTAGTGTTTGGTCAAGCGTTCTTAAAAGGAGCTGCAGAAAATGTATTTAAAAAGACAAGGTCCTTATGTGTCAGTGTGTAAAGATATTTTTCATTACTTGTTGAACTGCCTGTACCTGAAATCTGGTTGGTTAAAAGAATACTTTCAGCTTGGCTGCTTATGAAAGCAGTAATGTTCCTCTTGCTTTATTTCAAACTTCCTGCTTTATTTATAATTTAAAGGCTTTATTATATCCAAAATAATCTGGACAAAGCAGGTGCATCTTTGCTGCATCGCTTCAGAAGACTGTAAGGGGAAAGTAGCATAATGTGTAATTGCAGAAGGCTGTTTGAACCGAGAGAGAGGACGTAACAAAGCATCCTCTGTTAAAACTCACTGCGTCTGTGGGAGGAGCGTGCATTACCATGGTGGACAGTACCCGTGGCTTCATTTCATAGGTCACTTCCCAGTGGGTCCGGTGGCCGCACACATGTCCCTCACTGCAGTAGTATGGGTGTCAAAAAATCCTGACTCATTGTGCCTGGAGGTCAGTGGTCACCTGCCTACAAGATGTGTGACTGAAAATATTAATCTTCTAAATTTAACAAGGACATGGAGGAATTAAAAGAGCGATAGGATAACATGCTCCAAGGTTAATTTTGTGGCAGTCTCATCCTGGAGCATTGGCTCTGCTGGCTTGTGGAGACTTGTTATTTTTCACAAGCGTTGCTAGCAGTGGAATTTGTGCATTTTTTGAAGTAGCTCAGAGCCTTGAAGGGTTGCTGTGGGATAGTGAGCGGGCGAGGGAGTAGATGATACTGCACCTGTTGAAAACTGAACTGTCATAAAATACTGTGGAATCTACTTGAATTGTGTTGCATTTATGTGCCTTTCTCTAAAATATCAAACTATACCTTTGACAGTTCAAACTGGAGTCAGGTGGAGTTTGCTCTGAGAAACAGCCACAGGATCTAGTCTTGGCATGAGGGCACCTGTCCATGTGAATTTAGACGCCTCCTTTCCCCCAGAGCCCTAGCAACTTCACTGAAACTCCACATGGTCTTGGAGCTACCCAGAGGGCTCAGCTTCCAACTTCAAGGACTTTCATCTTGAAGACAATACAGGACCAAGCTAAATTGCAGTTCTGTTGATCCTAATGGAGCATTGACATTGACTTCATTGTAAGACTTTTTCTGAGATCTGCATTTTGGAGCACGGTTAGGGCTGTGCAAAGCTTCAGGTGCTGATTTGATTTGGAGGAGATTTGGCCCAATTTGGTGGCCGAATCTCCAAATCCAAATCGAATCAGGGGACCAGTAAAAAGGTCCAAATAGATTCAAAGCTTTCTGTCTTTGGAAGAGATTCAGAGAGCTTTGATGATTTGGGCAGTCCCTGGTGGCTGCAGCAGGGAGCTGGAGCCAACTCCGAGCTGGTAAGTAGGGAATGGAGGAGGGGACAATGAGGGGACCCCTGCCAGTCCCCATTCCCTGCCTGCT
>NW_005842549.1:1070909-1082028 GCF_000455745.1 Alligator sinensis
TCCATACTCATGAGCCTCTGCAGCAGCCTTGGGACTTTGGGGGGCTCATGGAAGAGCCCCCCATGCACCACAGGGCAATGGGAGGCAGCAGGGATCACACCCGGCCAGGCAGGAACCTGCGAGTGCGGGGTTTTTTGGTTATTTTTTTTCTTAAAGGGCCAGAGCTGGGGCAGGTGGGGCAACCAAGGGATGGGGGGGCTGCGAGAGCGGGCTGGGAGTTGGGCAGCTTGTGCAGAGCCACCCACACTGCATGGGACAGTGGGGGGCAGCGGGGATCACCTCCCCCCACCCCCTCCCAGCCGCACCTACTGAGTCGGCCTTTTTTTATCCAAGTGCAGGGAGCTGGGGTGGGTGGGGCAGCCCAGCCAAATCTCCGAATCAGATTCGGCCGAATCAATTCGGAACAGTAATTCAAATCACCAAATCGAATCGCTGTCCCCCGAATCAGCCAAATCCGCCGTGAATACTAGTCACTTCGCACAGGCCTAAGCATTGTTTTCCCAGTGCACCTACTGTACTTTGTATAGGGTTGACTGTAGAGGATCCAGATGCATAAGAGATGCAATGAAACTAAATGTCACTGCTGCTCCTTGGAATGTGGTTTTGCAGCTGTGTGGTATCCTGCAGCTTTTTGATTTGTTTTTATTTTAGATTAAACAAACTAGAACAGATGCATGGGAGAACAGCATTTTTTGCTCCTGCAGGCTCTAACCTGCACCGATATTTCACATTACTATCACCACAACTTAGCATCAGTGTCCAAACTCACTTTCCTTTTTGTGAAAGTGGTTTTACCACTGCAAACAGGGCGCTCGGAAGGATATTTTTAAACTCGTCTTTCATTGTGTGAGAAAAATGGATGTTTCACAAAGGGACCGATCTGACTTGCCACATTCCAAAGTGTTTACAACTGTGTGGAAATGGCAGCCTCTGTTATGTTTTACTAAATGACTCTCAGATGTGTTTGATTGTCATAATTGAAATGATCTGTTTGAATATGAAATTCGTGGTAAAAGAAGGACTTTAACATTTACAGCCTTCGTCATTTAAGGTACCTTGAAATTGGCAAGAAGCAAGAGACAGGACCCATCTTCCTTAAAAGACAAATGTTTGTTGCTGAAAGGGTAATTCCTGTAACAAAATTTCCACCAATTTCTCGCCTCCTTCAAACGACAGAATCCCACTTTGTCCAGGAAAAAAATGGAATTGATGCAGAACGCCCCTACGTTCCTCGTGCATTAACCTCATGCACAGCTAAAAGGTCTCTGGTATGGCCTATCAGCAGAAGATCCATGCTCATTCTCTTGTTTCTTTTGCTTCCTCAGCTGGTCACCCAGATGCTGATGGCTTATCTGTCACGGCTCTCGGCCATTGCAGGCAACAAGATCAACTGTGGGCCTGCTCTCACATGGATGGAGGTACTGTGTAGTCTATGGACTGCTTTTCATTTCCTGAGTCTCCCTCTCTACAGAAGTTGTTAAATAATTTTACATCCAAATTTGCGCCACTGGTAACGTTTGCTATCTATGCAGCTATACACAGTAGGGGAGAATCAAATCCTACTTTGAGAGGGTTTTTTTTTTCCCTTCTCCCATTTGGATTTTTGTCATCTGAAACATCCTTCATTCTTGATTGCAAAGCAATAGAAGATAGCAACACGAGTGATACATAAATGTAGTCAATGGGCAATGTGCTACTTGGTAAAGTAGGGTGCAGGAATAGGATAAGACAAGTAATATCCAGAGGGAGATGCACATATCTGTTCCTGCATTCCCTATCAGCAGCTAGATATTGCTAATGTAGCAAGCCTTTTGAAAGCTGTTGATATCTTTCTCGTACTTTATTTGTAATGGCATCTGCATAGAAACAGCAAATATTGTGCCTGTTTACCATCACTGTTAAGTGGCTCAACAGAGCCTGTGCTGTGCTTTCAGTGGCACTATTTACATCTAATGGATTGCAGCTGTAGCACTGATTTATCCGTTAATGGTCTTCCTCCAGCTCAAACAATAGACCTTATTGGACAGAGGGTGAAGGAAAGAATAGTGGGAGTAAGTGCTCAAGACCACCTGTGTTTCTTAGTCAACAATGCCAACCCTAATCCGGCTGGGTAGAGATGCATGAGAGTCTTCCTATTGCCTACTGATGTAAGGGCTTCTTCTATCCTTTGTAAGACAGTAATTAGACTGCAAAACCCTTGAGAAATTTGCTAGCTTTCTCCTGTAGCTGATTTTTAAATGCTTATCATTTAGGTCAGTGCATTCTCCTCTAATTTACCAACAAAAGAAAAACCCTTTGGGTTGAGACATGGAAAATTTTCGGCCCAAAAAGAGAATTGAACAGGAATTTTGAGAGGCAAATGATAGTGGAGAATTTACAGAAACACCGTGAAAGTGAAGGTTACAGCAAAGCCATTGCACATGCTAGTGAAATAGCTGCAATAAAATGTAACTTCTTCTGAACGACGTTTCTGGATTAACTGAAAATCTTATAAAATTGTCTCTTACCTAGTGCTTTAGAGAGGTGAACTGATCAGAATTTTAAAACCAAACAGGGCAGCCAGGCAAGGGGGAAATAGCCAGCAGAGCCATCATTTCTCACTGGAATTTAAAAATCATGTTCCCTTCCTATCCTTGCCAGTCCTCCTCCGAGTGACGCACTCCTTGTCAGTCATTTTTGTAGTTGCATAACTATGTTAAGTATATAAAGAAAATCAGAATAATTCTGTGAGAACAGGAGGTGTTAACTTTCATCCCCATGTTAAAATGATGTAAAAGGATGCAGAAAGGGACCGTTCTCATTGCCTGCCACATGGATGGAAAGGAGATTTGACCTTCTGAAATGTTCTTTATTAACTCTCCTTCCCCTTCAGTTCTATGTATGCTCTGTCCTACATTGTTCCTCCACACTGTTCTCTTCAGGGGGAGCCCAAGCTGTGCTGTCTTTGTGAATCAGCTTGAAATCTCTGCCATGCATGAGCACCAGTAAAATATATCCTCGGAAACACACGTCTTCAGCTTTTTCACAATCCACCATTTTCTCTCTTTCAGATTGATAACAAGGGGAATCATCTCCTAGTCCATGAAGAATCATCCATTAACGTTCCTGCCATTGCTGCTGCCCATGTTATTAAGAGATACATTGCTCAAGCAGCAGATGAACTGTCCTTTGAGGTAAATAATTAGAAGAGCTTGCGTTCCTCATTGTTGACATAAGAGGTAGCTTGCATGCGCACGTGCGTGAAAATATGTCTGTGCATTTTGAGGCTCTAATGTGAAATGTAGCCTAAAATTCTGATTCAGTCAACATACTTGCACAAACTAGGGTAAAGGAGTTGAGTTATCTGTAAAACACAAATTTGCTAGGCAGTAGAACAGGGGTAGGCAACCCCTGACATGAGTGCCAGAGCACGGGGTTGAAGGCGTGGAAGGGGATGGGGTTGCACTGCCACAATAAGGATAGCACACCTTGTGGGTCATCCACTGTCCAACATCTTACAAGTCCAGGTTGTGGGTGTTTTTGGCACTGTACCTAAAACCATTGCTGACACCGGCAGTAGGATCTTTAGGTTAAATAGGTGCTGTTTAGTGTTTTAGCTTAGGTTTTGAATAGCTCATTCTGCACCACCTTAAAAATTGTCTAGAGATAATTTTAGGGCATTCTGGTATGCATGTGTATGTGGGCATGTGTGCATGTTTAATTGGAGTGAGGAATATTACTCAAAGAACAGTTTTCCACTTAGAGCAGTAGTTCCCAAACTGTGAGTCGTGACCTGCGGGCATCAGCCAAAGCTCAGGCGCTGCTGGGGTGAAGGGGCAAGGGGCTGTGGGCCCCTGTGTGCACCTGGGGAGTGGCGGGGGGGTGTGGATTGGGAGTGAAGGGCACCAGCAGGGCCAGGGGTCTATGGGTTGGGAGTGAGGGGCATCTGGAGGGGATGAGGGCCTGCGAGTTGGGAGTGAGGGGTCATGCTGAGGAAAGGGGGTCATAAACGAGGTCATGCTGAGGAAATGTTTGGGAAGCGCTGATTTAGAGTCACAGTTTCAAAAGCTTGCACCTCTCATATAACATGAGAAGCATGCACCTCTCATATGCACCCCCACCAAAAGAAGGGGGCATCATTTCAAAACAGCTCAGCTCTTCGTGTATGCAGGGCTGTGAACTGAAAATTTGGTCTCACGTATCACCAATGCTGGGTATTCTGCACTTGAAAATCTGGCCTTGGGCTCTATTGAAATCTGGTCCTGGTCCCTCCAGGCTATTAAGCTGTGCCTGTGCAGCGTGCGTACACTGTTACTGTTTATGGAGTTTGGAAAGCATTGCACACAAATATTAAGAAACATGCAGTCACTGCATCCAAGGGTTTCTACCATCACAGTTTTAACAATGGGCAAATAATACAGATAGTTTGGTGCTCCGGAGGTTTTGTCCAGATTCCGAGTTGAAGCAATTATTGGAAACATGCACTGAGTTAATCAGAAAGACATAAGTAAATAGACTGTGTGCCACCTTTCAAGTTACATTATGTACAGTTTGGGGCACAAGCTATTTGGCAGTATCCCAACACTAATAATAACAATAAAATAGTTTGCACTAATAAGAGTATTCTGTAAGCTATCACAAAGCTCTGTGCAAACCATTGGTTTACTTTTGCAACAAGCTCAGTAAGGTGGTGTTACTAGCCTTACATAGGTTTTACAGACAGGGCAACCAAGGCATAGAGATTACTGCTTGAATGAGTTCACAGAGTTGATACAGTTTTGGTATAAAATTACAGGTCTCCACTATCTCTGCATATGGACATTGGTACATCTGGAGCCATTTCAGAAAGGGAATGATTCAAAAGGGCTGCAGCTGTTACATTTTAATATGTAGGTACTATCGGGGAATGATACAAATGTAGCAAAAGTGCTCCAACTTCATCACTGCTTCATCTAGGGTTAAAACTGGAGCCATTTTGCCATAGTTGTATCATTCCTGTCTTGTCTTTTGGTAGCAATTACAACGTAACAGCTGTTGCTCTTTTGAAACTGCTGCAATTATGTATGTGTCCATACCCTTTCTGCTGTGTCCTAACCACTATTCCATCCCCCCCTTGCTGTATCCCAAACACTGTGCAGAAGCTATCTCTACAACCTTCCTCTCAGACTAAATACTCAGGAGATCTGGCTGATTTCTGCTTTCCTAATCACAAGGGGTGGTAATGCAACATAGCAGATAGAGTGCTCCAGTTCTCTGGGCTGGTCTCTGAAATCATGGTGATGATCTCTCTTTTGCACAGTAATCTGAAATCTACTGATGAAAAGCACTGTAGAAAAGCTGGTTATTGCTGTTGTAAATTATTATAGTACTTAGCACAATATTGTGTCAGATCAGAAGAACAGTATCACCATTCTGCTTCACAGTTGGCAAAATCCTCACATGCATGTGCACACATACCTGCTTCCACAAAAACCCCAGGCCATACCATTTTTGCAAGTGAAGTAGTCTTAAAGGAAAAAAGCAAAGCTTCACTAATCTTTCTAGGCCACTGTCAAGTTTGATATTGCTGTCTTCCTGTCCTACTCTTGTAACATCCTGCTGCTTCACTGCTGTGTTAGCCTCCTAATTCAGGGGAGCATGCACCTGTCAGTTCAGGAGCACTACATACATTTCTTCCCTTCCTGGGCACAACATGGAGGGGACAGAGAGAGAGGCAGGCATACACGGTGCACAAGGCAAACATGAATTCAGCTTCTAGAGAACATTTCCCAAGAGGTTTTGTGCTTTATTTCCACAACACGTACTGCACAGTTTAATCAGAACATTTCTGTTCCCTGTGGCTCCTTTTAAACACCTTCTCCTTATGAATACATTAAAAGGTGCATCCTGTAGGTTTTACAGTGCATTAAGTCTGTTACTCCACTGGTAGCTTATACAAGGCATGATGCCTCAGGGCACTTGTTTGTGCAGTTACTCATGTGGCTGTTGGGCTGCGCACAAAGCAGAAGAATGTGTGTTCAGTCTAGCAGTGCTTTCTCTGTAACCATGTTAATGGGTGGCTATTTTATTTCCTAGGTGGGAGACATTGTGTCTGTTATCGACATGCCTCCAAAGGAGTTGACCACGTGGTGGAGAGGCAAACATGGATTTCAGGTACGCACCGGTATTATAGCCGAGGACACGACATGAATAGAGAGGCAAGATTCTCTGAACTGCCATTGCTGCTGATAGCTCTGTGATGCATGATTTTCTACATCAAGGCTAGGCCAAGTGCCCCTGCATTTGCTTTCTGAGTAGGGAAGGGAAAAGTGCAAGGAGATTTCCCTATTCCTTTGCAAGCTTGAGCAGGGCCTGAAACAGTCCAGCTGGGAGGGCAGAGATTGTTCCATGCCGGGAGTGATAACAAATTTGCCAAAGAGTCGAGAAAGATGTGACCACACGCCCCACTTTTTCCCCCTCCCCACAGACTTGCAGAGTTGGTCTGGAACTCATGGGAGGCCTCACAATTAAATGGATCTGTTGTACTCTATTGCAATACTGGAGGACACTGGAAAAAATTCGGACTCGCTCCATGAACATTTGCCTCATTGTTCCGTCCCTTGAAACATTTAAAGCTAGGAGGGGCAAAGCAGTGGTGAACCAAGGAGAGAAGGATTGCTCTAGTGAGCAGACACCTCATTGCACTCGGAGTCGGGGGACCTGAGTTCTGGTTCGCTGTGTTGCCTCAGAAAAGCAACCTGCACAATGTGTGCTTTGATTCCTGCATTTGGTAGAAGGGGATTAGGCTGACTTGACCTTATAAAGCACTAGGTGATCAGTGAATTAAATGTGCTGTCAGAGGTGTTTGGCATGTTAATTGGAGGATTAGTCATTTCCAGGTGGATGGACTTGCTGTTTTCTGTTCTGTATCGTAATGAGACCTGTATGTGTAGAGTCGTCCTCCCTGTTGACTGTAGCAGAGATTTAGGCTAATTTTCCAGAGACTTTTATTGGAGTTAGGCACCAATTAGGCACTATTAAACTGAAAGGAAGTTGAGGTCCTCACCCCCTTAGGTGCCTTTTAGAATTTCAGCTTGACAGTCGCTCTCACCCCTTTGTTTTTCCAGTGCTGGCGATGTGCAGTAAAGAAAGCTACATTTCTGAGAAAGCAGAGGCTTTGATGGGTGAGGGAGCTGATTTTCCACCCCTTTGTGCTCTGTGTTTCACCACAAAGACTGCATTTCAAACAGGAGAGAGTCTTTCATCCTGTAGCTGTTGCCTGTTGTAAACTGATGGAATTTCCACTTTGCTCTGAATAGCAGAATCCGTTGAATAGATTCAAAACCTACCTGAAATTGGTGCTTATTGTTAACGGCAAACACAAATGCTGACCTATGTTCTCTCTCCAAATTTGGAAGATCCTAGGATTTCGTTGACAAACTTTTATGTCTCTCCATCTGGCTTGCTCTTTCCCAGGAAGATATTTGGAACCCTCTTCTTGGAATAGGGTGCGTTTCATTTAACCTCAGCAAAAGATGCCTTCTTAGCTCAAGATGGGCAGCTGACAACAAGCTGCACTGCATCCCTATTGTGTCGCCCTAGAATTTGCCACTTTGTTTTATGTCACTCCTCCCACCAGGTCCAGTTGTGACTATATGCACCCTATTGGTGAAGAAAGGCTTGAACTAATCAGAGAAATGTTTGCTGCTCAGAGCTACCTTGTACTCCCCTCTGTCACCAAATTGCAAAACAAATTATATGGATATTTATACATCACACAAGTGAACAGAAACTTTGATAGGCAACTGTGAACATGGATTCATCTGTATCCATGGGCAGTTACTTATAACACATCCCAGCAGCTGCTAAAATAAAGCACTGTCATTAAGGTAAATAGAAAACAAGGAATTTTAATTGCACCTTCCATCCCCCACGTGTCCCAGAGGTCTTCATAAAGCAATAAATTAGATACTGACAGTCCCATCTTAATATTGGAAATGCAGCAGCTGTTTTATGCATTCAGAAGCTCTCATACAGCTATGAATCTGGTTTGCTGGGGGATGCAGCTCTCTCGAGGACCTCCAGTGTTTAACCCATAATCTCTCTGAAATGTTTCCATCACACCCCATCAGAAATCAGAAGCCGCGAATTCCATAGCTGTACAAAGAAAAAGATACTTTTAATCCTGCGTTTTAAGTGCAGAGCCCATTGGAATGTTTGTGTGGGGGGAAAATCCTGTTTCCCAATTTAGCGCGGGTTTTTGAGAATGCTGCCTGCTGCAGGGAAGGGAGAGGAAGGAAAAAAATCTTAGTATCTTGCCACTGCAAGCAACCCTAGAAATGCATTACAATCTACAAAGAGCCTGGTTGTAAAATGCTTCAAACAGTCATATGGCAAGAGTATCAATGCCTGTGGAAACAATTGGAAGTATGGCAACTTTCCAGCATTCATGGGTGAGCAACCACTTGCTGTTGCCATTTCAAAACAATAACTGTTGCAAAAGTAATACTAATTGATGTCCAAATAATTGTAATTATTCAAATGAATCAGCAGAGACCCAATGACTTTGTGTAGATCTTTATGCTTTTGTTCCCTTTGGGGAAGTCACTCTTTTTAGAAAACTTGTCTCTAATCCTATATGCTGTGTGAAATCCTTTTTCAAACTAAGATGTCAACCTGGGTTTCACATCAAGTCCTTTCTCATTTTCAAGGCACAGACACTAGTGGCAAAAGGATAGTGATTTAAGTCTGTCGCAAGCCACCTTCAACCTCCTCCTGAGATAAATTTTATGACTTTGTTTTTGAAATATCTAAGCTTTGTTGCATGGTCCAGGGACAGGGAATGCTCACTCTGGACAGACTAAGGAAAGGATGTTGTTCCCTCCCAGCTTTTAACACAAACTTAGGTGCACTTCTCTAGGATGGGAAGCAGCAGGAACCCAGTCCTGCCCAATGAATAGGTCGGGCCCTTGTATTAGCGGATCAGGTTGTTGGCTCCTTCTTGTATAGAGTTGTATCTGAGGGCGAGTTCTTGCTTACTTTTCTCATCTCTAAGCTACTGATGGTGTAAATGAGCTTTCTACCTTCCCTGGCTTGATCAAATGATTGATTGTTTCCTTTGACTGTTCTTTACCTTTCTCTGTAGGTTAAAAAGAAAGTTTATTTTTGTTTTTAATTTCAGTTCCTTTCTTTCTACTTCCGTTAGCCCAGGGGTGGGCAAATTATGGTCCGTGGGCTGGATCCGGCCTGTGGCGGGTCTTTGTCTGGCCTGTGGTGGGTACCTTGGTCCTGCCTGGCCCGGGCACCTGTGGCATGTCCTGCTGCTCCTTGGGCATGCAGTGGGGCAGCTCCATAGCTGGACTGCCTTTCTAGGCAGCCCAGGTGGCATGCTCAGCCCTGACCCTGTACGTCCTGCACAAGCTGTGGGCTTGTCCGTCCAGGCTCAGGAGCAGCGCGGGACAGAAGCTCCTGCTCCAGCTTGGGGTAAAAGCAGTCACTGCCAGTGCTTCCTGGTATAGCCACCTGGAGCCCACACAGGGCTGCCCTGTGCCTATGCTGTGTCACCACTGCCTCTGGGCTGCCCAGTGGAGCAACGGTGGCAGTGCAGAGCAGATGCAGGGCAGCCTGGCATGGCCCAGGTTCCAGGAGGCTACACCAGGAAGCTCTGGCAGTGGCAAAGGAGAGGGACTGCTTTTCCTCCCATGCTGAGCAACAGATTCTGTCCCACGCCACCCTGCTGAGCCTGGGCAGGCAAGCCTGGAGCCAGGCGCAGGGCATGTGGGATCGGGGCTGTGCAGTGCGGGTCCCCAGCGGTACCATGGGCTGGCAGTGGCAGCAGGCGTTTAGTCCCTGCGACTGCCTGGGCTGCCTTGAAAGGCAGTCCAGCTGCAGAGCTGCCCCAGCCCTGCTGCATGCCCAGAGGGTGGCGGGACGCACCATGGGCAGGCATTGGGGAACAGGCCAGGTCGGGGCTGTGCCTGGGTTCCAGCTGATCCGCTTTGATGGGAGTGAGTCCGGTGCAGGCACAGGGCATTCTGGGGCTGTTCTCTGTTGGCGGTGGCAGGGTGCATGGGCTTTGGGCTGTTGTGAGGCATGGACTGAACGGCTCGGGGAGCATGTGCGAGAGGCTCCCATGTACACCCAAATGCACCCTCAAACACCACAGCGACACCCTTCCCCCCCACACAGTTAGACACCCCACAAACACTGTACACACCCACATCCTCCCCCCCACACACACCCGTGCACCTCTGGGGGAGCCTCACACACAGCTACATGCACACACCCCAGCAAACACACATGCACCAACACTCTCCCACGCACACCCCACAGCCCCCAATGCACACCCTTCAACCCCCCACAAACCCCATACCCACCTACACATTCCCCCACACATCCCCACAAACGCCCCATACCCACCCACCCACATCGACATACACCCCCACACCCCACATACACACATCCTGCCACACACCTATAGCCCCCCACAAACCCCGTGAAGACAAGGAATAAAATCTAGGAAAAATAGACTGAAGCAAAGAAATAAATAAGGGGAGATATTTGAAAAGAAAATTGGCTGTATCATATATCAGCCCAATGGGGCCAATAATTTGGCCGATAAACAAACGTTCCTCCTGCATCCAGCCACAGCACAGCACTCAGGCAGCGAGGAGCACAGCCGGCAGTGTGGAGAGCTGCCTCCAGCTGGTAAATCCAGTGTGGTGGAAGGGCAGGTGGGAGGGAAGGGGCATGGGAGGTACTCAGTGCCCCCTGAGGTGAGGGAGGGGGCAGAGGCAGGCGCTGCCCAGGTGGGGCGCATGGCTTCTGCCACTGCTTGCACCCTGGGAGGGAAGGGGGGCGGGGTGCATGCCCCCTGGATCTGCATGGGGCAGGGCAGGCTGCAGCCAGGGATGCGTGGGGCTCTTCTTGGCGGGGGCTGGGCTCGGAGCGGGTGACGGCAGCACTGGGAGGATGCTGCATCCACCCCTTATTTCCCTGCCACTCCGGTCCCAGTACCGCTGCCGCCAGCTGCCCGGCGCAGCCCCGGCTCAACGCCTCACATCCACATGCCAGGAAAAGCTGGGGCTGTGGCAGGTGGCTGGTGGCAGCAACGCTGGGAGCAGAGTGACTGCAAAATTTGGGGTGGATGCAGCATCTTCCC
>NW_005842550.1:0-12401 GCF_000455745.1 Alligator sinensis
GCCATTTTTAAATGCACAGGGGTTTAATACATGATGCTGTGGCGTTTTAATTACAATAGCCTTCTGGGATCTGCTCTAATTAAAATGCCCCCGCACCCCCAAGGACATGTATAGGCACCATAATTCTAAAGCTTTTCCTAATATCTAATCTAAATATTATTTTCTGTAAATTAAGCCAATGTCTCTGTTTTACCAAAAGATATGGAGAATAACTGATCATCATGCCTTTATAACAACCTTTAGAACCCTAAATCTGTTATCAGATCCACCCTTAATCCTCTTTTTCCTGGACCTAGACTGAGCTAAGTCAGTTATTTCAACCTTTCAGAATAGGTAATGCTTTCCAAAACACTTATTCCTATGCTTATCCAAACTCTCCAGTTACCTACCTCTTATGCTGTTGTGCCCACAATTTGATACAGTACTATGCCTTAGACCTCCCAGCAACAAACAATAGAGCAATTATCCCCATTTCTTTTTTGTAAGAGACTCCTGTTAATATATCACAGAATGAGGTTTGCCTTTTTTGCAGCAGTGCAACATTGTTTACTGATATTCAGTTTATGAACCCTTCAGATCTTTGTCCACAGGAATGCTGCCTCAGCAATAACACCCCATTTTGTATATGTGTATTTGATTACTCCTTCATAAGTACTTTGCCCTTGTCTTCATTGATTTTCATCTTGTTGATTTTAGACTCATTTCCCCAATTTGTCAAGATCATTTTGAATTCTGCTTGTAAATCCTTCAGGGTTGGTTTCATCTACCAATTAAAAAAAAAACGACCTATTTGGTCATCATCTTCAAATACTGAAGTTCTGAAAGTTATCTTCTAGGCTTTGAAATATTATTATTAGCACCACCACTAAAACTATTATTAGCATCTTAATATATTTTAAATACTTTGTGCTGATCTTTTATGCCTTGGACAATGGGTCAAAGCTTAAACTCAATTTGGACTTAAGGCTGACGGAAATTCTCCCAATAGTTTTCACTATACACACTTCCATTTGAATACAACCTTTAACAGTTATAAAAAAGGAAATGTAAAAAGAAAGTTTTTGCCATAGAAGTTAAAAATCATCTCACAATTTAGTGAAATTAAAGGAAACTGACAAGTAAAGAAAACTAGGTTTCAAAACTCCCAGTCTGAGCAACACACACAAATATATCAGCCCTCATCCTCAGAGCACTTAGGGAAGCTGGACTGATTGGCATAGGGGTGTCTTCCAGCAGGGCTTTAGCTGAAGTAATGATGTCTCAAGAGATACAAACTTCCTTTCAGGCTCCACCTACTTATGCTTTCCTCCCTCTGCTAAAGCACATCTTTCTGTCCATTCGGTGATGTGAAAATAAAATTGTTGAATTCTGTAGTGAGTAAAGTTTCTGTCAAAATTCACCACAGATGCTTAAGAGTAGGCTTTGGAAGACAATGTGATGATCGTGTGGGATTTAGGTTCTACTGACCAGTAGGACTTCATTAAGGCATCCCTCTCCAACGTTGGCTTCTAGACATGTATCGTCAAAACTAGCAGTATCAATACTTTTTGAAAAGAAGATTTCCTGTAGTGTGATAAGGGCAACATTTACTTAACAAATCAATGAGTTAGCAAGAAGCTGATGGTTACAAATGTGATTGGATTTCAATCCCTTTTGCTGTTCTATTTTTTCAAAAATAATACTGTGTATGTGTATGTGTACATTTGGATGAACATCTTACATTTTTACCCAGCATGGAAAACTGTACTAACAAATTGCTCTAAGTTCTAATAACACTTGTGAGCTTCCATAAAAGAAGAAATCAACACATAAGGACAATATTAGATAGTATTGTCTAATAACACCTCCTCTTGTATATATATTTTTCTAATTGACAAAAACTTGAATACTCAGTTTAAGAAGGCAGATAATCCCATGAATAATTTAAAGTGTTTGGGTAGTGCCATTGAATTCAAACTCGTATGGTTTCTGCCTAAAGCATCTCTACATTCAGATGCCTTTCCTCCAAGTAGTGGTATGAAAATTTTGTAAAATAGCACAGTGTTGTGTCCTTTCAAAATGTTGGAAGCAAAGGACAAGATCAAAGACTCTCTCAGAATTAGTTCTAAGACATAAGACCCAAGTACGATAATTGAAAGAGAAAATACAGAACATCTGGAATCTTGTGATAATGGTATCATCAGATCTGAAATATACCTGAGGGTATTATGAAATGTACAGAACAAATGTATTGGACTTTTAAAAGGCAAACTTTGAGGGAATAGAGGATGAATGGAGTAAAACTGATTAGAACCATCTGCTTTTTTCTGTGGAATGATACAGATGATTATTTAAGGAACAGTTAGAAAGCAGGGAATTCACATTTATTTAAATGAAAATAATACTAAAAACGGATACCTTTGTGGGGAGAAGAGGATGCAAGAACCAATAAAATGATAACATGAAACATTTAAAAGGTGCAAAGTATGTAGAAATTGCAGGACAGGGGTGAATATAAAAAAGCAGCAAAAACTAAAAAACAAACAACCAAACAAAAAACCCAGCACATTACCAAGTAGCAAAGTGATTTTAAACACCAGTAGGAAGTTTTAAGTATAAATGTTGTTTACAATAAATCAAGAAAATGCTGTTCACTTAAAATAATCTGACAAGACAGTAAAAGCATTAAAATGCTGTTATTGCAAATGAAGGAGGTTTCTAAATGATTTTGCATAAGGAAAAGGTAAGGAAATATAAAGCATTCAGAAAGTACAATATGTTGTTGCTAAACTTCTGCAATAATGTTTTGGGATCTTAAAATATATATATTGTTAGATATGTATACACTAAAATTCTCAAGACATTGAAAAATGTCCTATGTAAGATTGCTATATTTAAACAAGATCAGGTGGGGTGTGGGGCTGGGAGGTCAGAGAGAGGCAACTAGTGAATTCTTGTAATTTCACAGCAGTTGTGAATTGCACCTTAGAAACTAGCTTAAGGGATCAAATCAACGTAAAAAAAATGCCCCCTTTCGTTTCAAGAAAGGCTTTGGAATTCTTTGAGGCATACAGAATAAAAATACAGAAATCTTAGTATAAAATGTTCAAATGTGCCTAAGCAAATTTATGCTAGATCTAGAAAGGGACTTAAGTGCCATAACTAATTAACAGGCTCCTGGTCCTTGGAAAGTCCTTGGTTAAGAGCATAAATTCCTTTTGCAATATATGAGTTAGAGACTGATCACCAGGCATCCTAGTTTTCTCTATTTACAAAAACCCCCAAATTTTCAGATATGAAAAAAATAACCCCAAATCCACATTTTTCCATGATTAAAATGAAATGCCACTATATACCCTCCCCCCCGCCACACACACACAATGGCATTTCATTTTAATCATGGGAAAATGTGGATATTGGGGTTTTTTTTACTTTCTTAAAACAGTTTGTATTCTGTTTATTTTGATCTCTCTGCTTTGCATTCCTAGATTTATACATTTCATATGGCTCACTTTTTATCTCTGATTGCCTTCTTGGAAATTCTTACCCAGATTTATACATACTTCAAATAATTCAATTCTTTATGACTTTCTGCTTTCTGTTTGCCTGTTTACATTGTTTGCTCTGCCTTTGGTTTGCAGGAGCTTCAGGAAATGTTACAGTTATAAGGCATACAAAGGTAGTATATGAAGATTTATTTATTGTCACCAGGCTTAAAATTTTTAGAAAACCTGGTATTTACTGTAAAAAAAAAAAGTTCATGGTTAACTATATTAATATGCAGTGCATCCTGCCATGTACCCCCCACCCCAGTTTTGTTTTTCTGGTATGCCAGCACTATGTCACCTTACAAAGTAGACTTTGCAGGGTTTTTTGGCACTCCAGATGAAAATGTTGCCTGCCCCTGACTTAGAAGTAGACATCAAGTGAAATGCTATGAAGAGAGGTATACATTTTCAACCCTTTTCCAAGTCTGAGGTGGAAAGAGACATATCCCCTTCCCAATTCAAGATTTTCATATCAGAGCCTTCTCCTGAAGGTACTTACCTATGGCCTTTTTTGAATAATTGAGCAGGCATCAGACCGTTCTTTTAAAATACGGCTGGTGAATGTGAGTATGTTGCCTTCTTTTAAAGGATTCATAGAGGATACTAGAGGTCCAGGTTCAATTCCCTCCTTGTTCTAAGGTCATTTAAACCCATATCGCCCAAAAGAGTTTCCTAATAATAATTTCTGGCCTGTTCAAGGCAGCAATCACTGAATATGTAAAACAGTTTTTAGATATAGCTTCCCACTCTCAGGAGAGTTTTCTAATCCCTAGCTAGAGGGCCATAATCATTCTCTCTCCTTCTGTCTAAGCCCAATAAATCCTGAATTCTTTACTGCACAGTTACAGCTTCAATAGGAAGGGTGGGTGAAGAGTACTCTTATCTTATCACAGAATAGCCTATAGTCTTTTGAGTAGAAATGGAAGATGCAGGCTTGTCACTTAATGGGCACCTAGGTGATTTCATTGGAAATTCAGCACTTGCATGACTTTAAATACGGGTGTTAGGAACTTAAGATATGATGGTCATAGGCAATTTTGCAAAAATGACTGTTAAGCACCATCTCCTCTTACAAATCAGTAAGAATTAGGCACCTAATTGCCATTTAGCACTGAAAAGATATGATTATACCCCATGTTCAGAAGTGTTTTAAGAAAAAAAACTACCACATGTAGGTGATTTTGAAAATGTTACCCCAAAATCTGTCAGATATATAAAGCACATGACAATGTTTTGCAGCAGAATGTAAGTTTTAAAAGTAAGGGATCATGAAGCAGGTCCAGTATCACAGTGAACTGAAAATTGTGTGACAGCCTGCAGAGACAGCCTGAAATGGAATATTTTTAAAATAGAAAAAAAAAAATTATGTTAGAAAGACGAATTTGGGGGCAGATTCTATTCCATCCATTAGGAATGCACATGGATTTAGGCACTTCTTTGTGTATCTATTTTACCTTGCTCAAGTCCCCCAAAAAGTGTTAATATATATTTTGGATGAGTTCTCCTTCTTGCTGCTTTTTGTGATTTAATCTTTAGGGCAAGATGATGCTGTGTTACAAAACTGAACGTATTCATGGATTTTGAGGGACTTGAATAGAATGAAATACAATCATGCTTAGGTACATAGAAAGATTTAGGCTCCTAACAGGTAGATTAAAATATGGCTCCTGCTTGAACCCATTTTCTCCTCTTAATTGGACAGAGCTGCATGGCAGAACCGTAAGCAAAACAGTCTTGTTTGCAAACTAAGAAGCAAAGCAAATAATGAGAAAAATCCAATCAAATCTAGGAGGATTAAGTTAATTTATTTTTTCTAGTATCCCAAGCATTCACTCATATGTCCAAAGTATTCAAGCTGAAAAAGTTATCCAGATTTCAGAAATAGATTTTTGTTCACAGGCAGGTTTTCAAATCTTCACGACAACAGCTTAAATAAAAAAGGGGTCAGGGTCATGTGAGTGCCTAAAATAAAGCAGTAGAATAAATGAGCAATATCAAGGCTCACTAACACTGCCAAATATATTTCAATGACTTCCTATCACTAGTTTATCAAATCTTATGATTTAAGATTGCACCTATCAATAGAAAACTCTTTATTCTTCATTTTTAACTGTGTGGGGCTTGCATATACATGGTACCAGGAATAAGGGACAGCTAAGGTGAAAACTGGTATAATTTTAAAATAATAATGCTTATTGATCTCATTGATGCTAAACTACTTTGCCTGGGTATTCAGTCCTTACCATATACCTCAGTGCAGTTTGTAGATCGATGAGACAAAATGAAAGATTTTTCACTTCTGAAGATAATTAAATGCTTCATTCAGATTAGTGGCTGCTACTGGAATAAAAGGGCTTCAAAATAAAAGAATCAAAATAAAAGAAGTTATTTTCAAACAATTGCACCAGGACAGTATTAAAATATAATTTCCTGCAAAGGTAGTAGTGCCCAAAGGTATTGACCACTACTAATATTTAAACAAAGTAATCCCAGGTGTTAAACTTGTTTATGGCTGTTTTCTTTTCAATAAAATGGTTCCTTTGTTTTCTGGTACTCAAGTATGCAAGTTAAAGGTTATTCTGTTTTTAAAATCAGTCTTATGTCTTGTATTATAAAAATCATCAACAAACAAATAAAATCACAGGTCATTTCTTCCAAGGAAATTCAATGAAAATTCCATTTCAAATCAATTATATATGCATTCCATTTAATCTTTCAGTTAATCATCCTGCAGATACACTGGATGTCATCATTTATTTAAGGCTAGGATTTTGGGGGGTGATATCTTTTACTAGACCTACTGTATAGTTGGGGTAAAGTTAGACAAGCTTTCAAATGCAAGGCATTCTTATAAAGAAGAATCAAGACCTGAGAAACAATGGTTTATATTCAAAGGCATGTTTATCTTACCCCAAATATACAGTCAGTCCAATAAATGATATCTGAAAAAAAAATCCTTGCTTCTTGCATAATTCCTGGACTATCATGACTTACATCACTCTATCATTTATTTAATTGTGTTTAGAATTTGAGAGATCAAGGTTCTTCAATATTTATAATTTTTACTTTATTCTGATTGATTCATTATGAATAAGGGAAATTCTGAGTTTTGCTCCAGCTGTTTCTTTGGAAACTTGTCCATCTCCATAGCAAGGGAGGTCAGGTGGGCCCACAGGATAAGAAATGTCTTCAAGTGGAATGTACAATTTGCAGCAGATCTATTTGAAGAGTAATGGTTTTAAACACTGGCAATGGTCAGAGCATTGTGTCCTTAACACTTGGCAATTCTGGGTCCATCCTGTTCTTCGAGCCAACCATTTTTGGCTTATTAAACTAAACCTGGCTGCTTTTAATGAGCACTCTAAACAGAATGGCAGCTGCTACTCTGCACTTGTGCTCCAGTATTGACCAGCTGGGCATATTTTTTTAATGCTACTTTATGCTCTAAGTTAGCTTGAGTGAATTCACCTTGCTGCAGGATCGCTGGCAGAGCCTATGCATCAGTAATTGCAGTTCTCTGCACTGTAGCTACTACAACAAAGCAACTGCTTACCTCTAAATACTGAAAGACAGATGATCTATATATTGATATATACTAACAAAAAAAAAAAAGAAAAAAGCTATTAAAATGAAAGACCAGTTATTTCATTACCATATTACCTTTATTTAAGTTTCCAGATCCAGGAATAGAGCTATGTAAAAACATAACATGCCGAGTGATATTGGCAAATTTGGACTTTTCAGCACTTATGCAAATAACTATACCATTTTTCTATATAATTACTGAAGTAAGATCAGTACTCTGGGTTGTTAGACATGGTGCATACATACATATTAAAAGAGTTCCCATCCTTAAATAGACAAGAAAGAAAAGAATGGGGAAAAGTAATCATCACTATCAGTATTTTATACATAAGAGGTGAGGCAGAGAGAGAATAATTGTTTTTTTCCAAAATTAGGTAGAAAGTCTGTGGCAAAATTGGGGGCTGGACCTTCATCTTCTTAATTGTCAACCACAAAAACATTCTATTCCTTTTTTTCTGTATTCCATAAATCCCGTATTGAGCTTGGTGAATCTCTCATTTTTCATAATCACAAACACCACCCAGCATTAAAGTCCAGCATATCTTTCAACTAGGAGGGGTTGTACTTAATAAAACCTTCCTAGTCCCTGCCACTTCTAGGTACAAGATACTTCAGCAAAGTACTATACCCATGACTCCTGCTCAATAGTACAAAGGCCATCCATACATCAGACCAATACATTGAAAAAATAATTTTTAAGCACCAGCAAAACTTTAGGATTTCTACTGGGTTTGGCAAGATATGAAAGAATAAATTCCACCAAACCATGTGTCCTCAGAATTAATCCAATCCATGCAACCTATAATAATTTCTAAGAAAGACTGGCAAGGGAAGTCATTTAAGCAAAGAAATACATGGAAATCTTGACCTAAGCATGTGTACATTACATGGAGAAAACAACTGGCGCGGGAAAATTCTTTTTAATGTTAATTGTACTATGTATCTCATCAGTTCTCAAACTTAAATAGGGGTGACGTGTGACAGTAATTAACAAGGAATGCCAAGTATGGCAAAAACATTAAGACTACATAACTCCTTCCTCACGTCTCACAGAAATAAATGTCCAAATATAATCATGTTTGAATGCAAAGTCCTTGAGATGATAGATAAATCAAAGTATTGACTGACTGTGGTCATAGACGATCAATAGTCCCTTTCCTTATAATAAATATTATTTCCTAATAATAATTTCCTAATAATAAATGTTGGTGTCTTGGCTAAAGTTCAATTTGGTTAAATACCTTCATCCAAACTAAAATTGTAGCTTCTTCAGTTTTTTGCCTTGAACTTTTTTGTGGCAATACTATGGATCAGAAAGATAAAAACAACATGTCAGGTAATTGTATCTTCTTTGTAGTGTACAATGTTTTTCTCTATTTTATTTGCTATAATTTTCCTATATTGTTTTATATGTTCCTTGTTAAAGAGCGGACACAGTTGGTATTAGAGCTGGCTGCACTGAGGAAGATAAAGTATTCAATTAATTTGATAAAGAGATCCCCAGTGCTTGATCATGCAGTATATTTTCTTTTAAGTTAGTAAGATGTTCTGATCAAAGGCTATATAGAGGGGCAAGTTTGGTATAACTTATTAATGAGGATCTTTAAAACCAAAATTATCTTTGTCATAGAGAAGAAAAAGAAATTAGAGTTGCAGAGAAATGCAGTGGGAACTAGCCTCTTTCTTTGTTGGTAATATAAATTCATCTTCCCTTGGCCCAGGAATGCAGAGAAGGAACGATGGAAAACAGTAAAGGACTAATTAAAGAAGAGAACAATAACTCAACCAATATTCTACTCTTTCTTTAATAAGGAAGAGCCCATCTAGGCAGGGGCCAAAGACAGTGTAACATGAACAAGTTTCTAAGCACCAGTATTATGATAAACTCCAACCCAACCCATCATCGCTCTGTACCCAGATTTGGACATGATATATGAGTCTGGCCAGCTAGGAGAAGTTATAGATCACCAACTCCAAATATAGTTAAGCAATGACACTGACCAGTGACTCCAAAGCCCACTATTGGACACATTTTAGTCCATCCTAGGTGGCCAGTGTTTCAACTTGCACATTTGACCTGAATTTTTGGTACTCTATGAGAGGGAGGTTTGTGAAAGGTATGTGGAGCCAGGAGGAAGGGAGCAAGCCAGTGGATGTGTGGTTCAGAGTATGGATACATGTACATCTGGAGCTGTTTCAAAAGGGCAGGGTGGTCCTTTTGCTCCAAACTCTACAGCAGATGTTATATTCTAACAGTTTCAGTGGACAAGTCAGGAGTGATAAAAAAAATGTAGCAAAACTTTAACACTGCTTCGTTGGGGGTTACATTTGGAGCAGTTTTGCTATGTTTGTATTCCTCCCAGATTATCTACATATAACAGAACAGCTGCTTCATGCTCCTAGACAGCAGCTCCTCTTTTGAAATGATCCCTTTTTGAAATGGCTCCAAATTTATAGGTTTCCATACCCTTAGTGATGTGGCTTCTGGCCTGGAAAGGAGGGGGCCCTGATTTCTAGTGGGGACCCTTATTCCCAAGGTGGCAGAAACTTTTCCCCTGTACTGCTCTTCATCCTTCCCTGCCCCACCTGTGCCCCACAGCTGCAAGGACTCCGTTAGTGGCTTAGTTTCAAAAGAAGTGCTAGACAAGGGCATGACCTGTGACAGAATGCTTAGAAAACTGTGCCATCTGAGGAGGACCCAAAATGTAGATCTTCCATTATACCAGGGGAGCAGCCTTCTCACTGAGCTATGGGAGCAAAAGAGACACAGTTCTTCTCTGCATGAAATAGTCAGGGGTTCTGGTGTTACCTGTCAGCTCTGTGTTCCTGGGGAACCCTGGCACAGTACCCCAGCCTGTCTGACTCATGAAGGACTCTCCCGCTCCCATCTCTGCCTGAACCGGAGCTGATTAGAAGAAGCACTTACAACAGGCAATGAAGATGCAGTGAGAGACACCTAAATCCCTCCAGATAAGGGTGACAGGATTACGGCAACTTCCCTAGCCTCATTTGCATCAGGGATGGGAGAAGGACGCATCTCCATTAGCATTCAGGATGGAGAACAGAGATTCCAAGACACAGACCGCACTGAACTCTGGGACCAGAGAAGCAAGGGAGCACTACATGGTGGGGGATCCCTGTTCCAAATGCTAATCAGCGCACATCTGCACACACCCAGCTCAGCATTTATCAAACCAATTCTAGTAATGACTCCTTTACTAGTACCCAAAACACTGAATCTGCCTGTCTGCATTGTGAGCTCCCTCAGAGTAATGCCACCCATAGCCAGCAGCGATTGATTCCTATTATCCAGCACACGAGCCATCATTTACCCATAAACAAACCTAGTGTTCTCCCTGGAGCCATTGTTAGTTCTCTACAAAACCCCCAACCCAAGCTCAAGTTTCTGGCCTGGTGCTTGGATTCAAAAGCTGCACCAGTTCCACTCCTCTTCCTAGAATACCTTAAATGACCGTGTGGGGGGCTCTGCCTGTCAACCAACACCTGGGAACCTTGGACTGACAAGATGCCAACTCTCTCTCTCTCTTTATATATATATATATGTAACCTGGGTGGTACTCAAAGAGGTATTCCCTCTCCAATTGAAGGGATCAGAGCAGGTTCACAAGCACTGTGGGGGTGTAGGGACCCTCCTCCCCCTATAGAGCAGAGCCAGATCACGAATGGGGACTTAACCATATACCTTTTAATAAGAGAACAGTAGTGAGAACATAAGTATAAAACAGGGGGTATAGGGGACACTACAATGCCCCGAGGGGGCAAGAGTCAATAAAGGTTAGACACTTACAGTCATAATTCATCCAGTTGACAAAAGACAGGGTTTACAAAATATAAAACGCAAACAGCAGAACAAACAATACTGGTTGGCAAAATATAAAAGGCACAAAATACAAAACATCAAATAACAAGGACTATAGGGCCTAGGTACCTGGAGGTGGGGGAGGGAAAACACAATGACCCCTTTCCATTGCAACAAGTATTTCTGGCTGTCACTTCACTCACCCTAAGTTGTCCCAGCTGGGACTGGAAGTCACATCACTCACAGGGTAGGCAGAAACTCTACCACAGAGCCACCAGTGCTGGTTCTAGTTCAAGCTACTAGGGGTCTTGACCTTCCAGGAGCCCCAGCCTCATGTCAAGCTTCCTGGCCTGTTATTGGACAACCTGGAAACAGAGCTGGGAATCTCTCAGGTCGCTGCCCAGACCCTTGCTGGAGCTGAGGAGCCTCTCCTGCTGGCTGCACCCTCTTGTAGGCGATCCTGGAGCCCAGCAGAGCCTCTCCTAATGGCCGTACGCTGCGCTGCTGAGGGTCCAACTGCTGCCTGCAGGTCCCACTCCTTCAGGTGCTTCTGGGGCAACTGCTCCCACCCCGCTGGCCCAGCTCTTGCCAGCTCCTTGAAACTCCTTCCTTGTGGTTCCTCACTGGTCTCTCCTGAGTCAGCCACGCTGCCCCTTTTATTCCCCTCCAGGTGACCCAAGGGGCCAATCAGGGGACATGGAGGGTGAGTCTCTGGGGCCTCATTGGTGAGGAAAAGGAATCCCAAGCCCTTCAATCATCTTTTACCCTTTCAAAACACCTGGGCCAAATCACTACCAGCTAGCCCACCACACACACACACACAGACACACACACACATGCACACACCCCTCTTTTGCTTAAGCCAACTGTCTAAACCTCAGACTTGGTTCAAACCCTCTGTCTCCTTCTCTCTCCTAGTCCAGGCACAGCTTTCTAAACATGACTTTCGCTAATCAAACTTGAGCAAGCTCATTTTCCAAACCTAAGAATTGTTTTAATCTTTCTCTCTCTCTTATTCCAGGCACAGCTTTCTAAATCTGACTTTTGCTGATCAAACTTGAGCTAGACTTCCCCAAATACCTAACTGAAACTGTGTAATATTATAACTGTTTTGTTTGTTTTTCCTTGTATGGCTATTACTACTAGTATCATCATACATTTTATATACCTATAATTTTTATAGTCAAGCTGGTTGCTATACTTTCTCTCTGAACCTTGTTTACTCTTCCTTGTCCTCTACCTCCCCACTTGCTCTGTAGCAACATTTCTTTTACCTAAACTAAAGATCCCTGTAAAGCCCAACGATCCTGTGGGGTCTGCTTATCAATAGAGCTACTACTAGGACACTTATGACAAGAGATTGGGATGTGCTGAGTTTTGAGGCGCATGAGGGTATCAGCTGAAAGTGCTAATTGGACCCAGCCTTCTCCGACATACCCTGTTAGCATGTGTGTGTGTGTGTCTAACTG
>NW_005842550.1:12415-25220 GCF_000455745.1 Alligator sinensis
GGAATAACGGGTGTTCTGAGCAGAGGCCCATGAAGGTGTCAGCTTGGAAGTGCTGAGTAACCCTGCCCACTCAGAGGTACCCTATTAACCTGTGTGAGTGTGTCTGACTGTGTTTTATTGATTGTCCTGCTGTGATGAGCTGTGGCATAGGAGGGGGTCAGCCTGTAAATGATGACTGACCCGGCTGACTCAGATGTACTCTATTCCTGTGCTGAGGTTGGGGCACATAAGGGTATCAGCCTGGAAATGCTGAGTAACTGGCTTGACTCAGATGTGCTCTGTTAACCTGTATGTGTGTATGTGTTTGATTTATTTGGTAGCTGGAGGAACCAGCCCCATTGAAACTAAATCCTGCAAGGTAGTTCCATTGGGGGTGAGGACTTGCAGAAGGGAGAGATACAGCTCCATATAGAAACACAAGTGACACAAGCAGCACACTGATAGAATTACAGCAACCCCAGAAATGTAACTCTAATAAATGAGCATACCCCAAAGGGATGGGCAAATCCGGTAATACTGGACAACTCCATTTTCAATCTAAAGCCACTATGTATCCATAAGGGGTATACAGGGGGGCTGTGGCTACTACTAGGCATGCTCTGTCAGTGTGCTTAGTAATCCCTATGCACAGAGCTATGTACCCAGGAATAGAACACCTTTGGATATTTACATTCCAAAAATGCCCTGTAGATAGCCAAAAAAATGGCTATTTGGATGATGAGGAAAGAATTAAATACATCCCAGTGTTTATTAGCACTGGGGTACTGCAGTCACGAAACATTTTGCTATTGTCACTAATGATATTTTTACTTGATCTTATAAGATAATTTCTTCAGTAGAATAGCTCAGGAAAATTGTGTTTGTTTATTTTCTGGGGGGGTTTTCAGGCAATATTTACCTGAAAACTCTATTGCCTTCCCCAGAGCAGTAGAACATAATAAATTATACTCACTGCTGAAATCGTGTTCCTATTGTTCAGCTTATAAATAGGAAAGAGGTGAGACTATACATCCAGTACAGCTTTAATAATTAACTTGGTTTGAGTCACTGGGTAATCCTTTGCTAGAAGAGTATTAATAGTTTCACATTTATGCTTTAAAGGACACATCTACATGTCGCCGTATGGTGACATTGCTATGGCGCCATGCTTTAGCATTTCCTTTTGGATGTATTAAAGCATGGCACACTACAGGTGGTTACTGCACTGTGTGCACGGTGCGCATTTACATTTTACCACTACTTTGCCATAGCAGTGCACTATACTGGGGCAGTAAACTGCAATGGCGATGTAGCTGCCAATCTCATCTAGAATCATGTGATCATTACATCACTGTAGCATGCCGTACAGTGATGTAGTGTGTTGCTATGCCACCACAGGGTGACATGTAGACATGCCCAAAGAGAAATAATTTCATCCACAAAAATGTAACTCATTGGTCATCACTGATAATCTACCAAAGGGCATTTAGGATAAATACTGAAGACTGTGGCAATAATTCATAGACATACACAAAAACTCCTCAGGCAGTATTCATTACTACCCAACATTTCAACCAAATATGTTCTATGTAGAGAATTTGTCTGAAAATAAAACATTCCTACACTGGCAATACAGGTTTGTATTAACATCATTTTCATAGCTAATTCATTTTCATAGCCATTTGACATGTTAATATTTTTCTTTTAGATGCCTTACTAAAAACATTTACAGTTAAAGTATCTATTCATTAACAGTCAAACTGTATTCATCACTGCTATATTTTTCTCCTTAGGTTTCCTTAGCAAGGAAAGACAGTTGTTATACAAAAATGCTAATGAAGTGTTATGATAAACACATCTGCAAGAATCCTTAAGTTGCTGGTTGGAGAACAATTAGAAGAGCTCATGTGAAAAGCTCTGCATTGTTTCTCGGTTTATGCTCACAAAGAAACTCACACATTAAAACAATAACCTCATAGGGAGTAGCTATGAGCAGCTATGAGATGTCCACTAGAGATTCAAACTTTGTCAAGAAAGCTTCTCAAAGCTCACAAACATATTGTTCCTTCGTTCTTATTCTCAAACGAAACATTTTGTGTGCTTTTTTTTATGTGTGCACACCATAGAGACAGAGTCCGGCAATACTGAGTAAAATAAAAAGTAAAAGTATAGCTTTCCTCCTCAATTTTGAGAAGGACGAATAATTTTTTTACTGTCTCTATGTCGCAAATGTCCCCTTTAAATAAAAAAAATGAAAAAGTGGAATGGAGAGTGATAGATTAGATTGATCTTCACCTTGTTTCATAGAATATGTCTTTAATTTTTAAATTTCAGCTGAGATGTTATTTCGGATGAAGTATTCAAAGGTAGAACTGAGTAAATTTCTTCAACAAATAGTAAATGTAACAAAAATGGATTTTACAGGGTTCAAAACTTTAACAATTTGGGTTAAATTTGACTAATATTTTTGACCAGAAAACATGAAATGAGGCCATAAGTGAACATTTTCAAAACAAAGCTTTATTTTTATTTGTAATTTCAAAGTGTTGTTTTTTGTTTTAAAATTTAGTAATTTAAAGTAAAAAGATTCAACAAAAGGGTGAAATAATGACACACAGAAGAAACAAAAAAGAAAGAAAAAAAATATTTTATTTTTGGCCAAGGCAGTTTGACATGCATTTTATTTTTCTCTCAATTTTTCAGTTCAGCAATGGGACACAAACTCTTTAACTCATCTGCATTGAAGAGCAAAAAATAAAACAAAGCATTTGCAATTTTCATGCCATTGATTTTGCTAATGCATGTACCTAGATCTGGGCACATAGACTGCATTTCTATTATGATATTTTTAATAAAGAATTTTAAATATCTGTTTTGTTTGGGGGTTTTTTTTGGAGGTTGGAAAGTTTGGGGGAGATTGTTTTGTTTTGCTTTTTTTTTGTGTATGCAAACTAGTAGCTTTGACTGTTCCAACTGTATAGCTGGCTATCTAAGCAGTATAATAGGGTTCCTTTTCCATAACTGTTTATTTAAACATTTTAAATAGGAAAATAATAAATATTTTTTTTCGTAATGAAGTGTTTGTGATAAAATGCACTTAACATTCAGTATTTGTGAACATTTCTGGAAAGTATTGTGATCAGTTGAGAATAACCAGTAACAGACCAATACAGAACATAACAAAATAAATGCGCTGCTTTTATTTATGAAAATATTTCTTAATCAGGTTTATTTATAAGTCAGTCAGATATAATGGTGAAATCTAGATGCTAGTGATGACCCACTGAATCTACCATTTAAAAATTCCTGAGGCAATTTTCACATGCATAAATCAAATACTTCCCTGCACAATGCACAATATTTTAGTTGACAAAGGATTTGGTAGGAGAAATCCTAGTGACTTTATCAGGTCTGTGTATTCTGGCCCAACCTCTGTGTGGTAAAGAAACTTCCCAGCAAAGAAGTATACAAAAGTTGAAAACAGAAGTTGGGGCAATATGACCCCGGCACCCGTTCCTGCCTGGGGCACGGGGTCAGACCTGATGATCTGTTTAGGTCCTTCCATCCCTAAGCACTATGATACTATGATAAAAAAGAGAGGAAAGTTTATATAATAAAAGCAACAAGTCTACAAATAAATATGAAGTTACACATTACACTTAGACCATACTAGATCTGTGGAATGTTAAGCAGTGTTAAAATGAGAATATGCTGTGAGCTGTAATGAGGCCAGGCCAGAACCCTGAATCCAGCTGGTCCCAATCAAGAGATGAGGGCAAGGCATCCTTGGAACATGCACTACCAGCAGCAATCACATAGCAACACCCTGGTCCCAACTGGGCTGAGTGAGACAATCAGGGAAGACAATCCAAGGAAGCCACAGGCAGCAGGCCCCACCCACTCTAGCCCTTAAAAGCTGGACCCAGTCTACAGTCTCCTTGTCTGGGCAAACGTCAAAGGTCTTGCTCCTGATTGTCTGTGTGCTTCCTTGATGACCCTCTGGTTTTGACTCCTGGTTCTGACCCTGGCTTCAAACTCTAGCAAGACCTTTGGTATTCCCCAATTCTGGTTCCCCGCTCATGATTCTGGCTTGACCTTTGGATCTGGATTTTGGCTTCTGATCTCAGTTAACCCTTTGCTTACCTTGTCTCCAGCTGTGGCTTCTGACCCTGGCTTGTCCTGACTTCAGCGATGACTTCCAAATCCAGTTCTGACACCAGAACCCTTTGGGCCCCAGCAGCCTGGGTAGCCAATCTGGACTACATCTATGTTTTGGGTAACTAATCCTAGTCAAGACGACCCACATCCTGATGCATAACATGAGCAGCTGTATGTTAAAGATTAATAGTATTTATTGCCTGCATAGCTCTGATTTGCAGCTAGAGGGCTGGTGAGGTGGGTCATGGCTAAGAGGCAGGACACCTGAGCTCTATTCCTACTTCCCATGAGGGAGAGAGGAACGATGAGTACTGCATCCTGCAATGCTGAAAACCTGCAAATTGCTTGTTTTAACTCCACAGAACATGAGGTAAGTATCCTAGCCGAGAGTTAACCCTTGCCTGAAGTGGCATAACTTCAAGACACTCAAAAGCCAACTAGCACAAGTTAATGAGCTTTAATGTGTGGATGCTTGTGGTTTAAGTGCCCTTAATATGGTCTAAGTGTAACATGTAACTTCACCTTAACTGTTTTGTAGCTAAACAGATCCTGAATAATAATTGCTAGAATCAGAGAAATATTTGGGGGATAGCAAGTAAGGTTTGGTTGTCCTCTTTTCTACTGCAATAATTCAGAAGTAATTCCGAAATAATTCAGGAATAAAAAATATTCAACACAGCTGTAAAATACAACCCTTGTGATTTGCTAATGTTGTATACTTTTGTTTCAGAAGTGTAAATGACTAAACAAAGTGCAAGGCAGTGCAGAATCAATCCCCAGATATTTGAGCTCTGCAAAAATAGTCTAACACAGTTGCTGCATGTTATTTAGGTGAGCAGCAAATGGAGTAATTTGAATCATATCTATTGAAGTCTGTGGAGAGCAGCAAAGGAAGGAGAGAGGGATTTGAAGTCAAAAGAGAGGATCTATCAAGGGATCAAGAGCAGATCTAGGCAATGGGAAGAGTGGATGTTCATCCATTTGAGGTACAGGGGATTTGCAAGAGTTGTGAATTAACCTAGCTAGTTTGAGTTTTGAGCCTAGCTATGGTACTTTACGATACTTTAGGATTTGGCTCCTTGTTCACTTCATAAGGTGCCTCCAGAACTCTAGCACTTTGTTCTGCGGGATACCAATTCTACTGGGCCCCTCTCCAGTGCAGCAGGATTGCCACATTAAGGACTGCCATCTTGGCTGACACAGCAAAGATTAAAGCAGGAACCTCCCTTCACACAGCGGAAACTTCTATAACTTGAGCTGAAAAGTCAAGCTTATCATTTTGAAGGTTTGGGAGCCTTGTCTCCTATGCATTTGATACAGAAGGGAGACTTAATTACCAGGGCTGTGCAAAGCTTCATTCCCTGATTTGATTTGGTGGAGATTCGGCCCGATTTGCTAGTGGAATCTCCAAATCCAAATCAAATCAGAGGACTCTTTAATCTCTCCGAGTCAAATTGGAACCCTCCAAATTGATTCGGAAAGATTCGGAGATTCAGACATAGACACAGCTTTAAATGTTTTTTCTACATACCTCTAGGTAACAGGTGGCTCATGAACACTGCGATGCTGGGGTGCTTGGAGTGCCCCACAGAAGCATGGAGGGTGCCCCAGCGCACTCAGCAGCAGACCTGGAATGGACCAGAAGCACTTCTGGTCCACTTCCAGGTCTGCCGGGGAGCGTGCTGAACCTTCCCCCCCCACCCCACGCTCCCCGGGCTTGCTGACCGGTGCCTCCTGGGTCTGGGGGGCAGAGGGGGGCATCCGGGGTACGCCTGCAGCTGATTGCCAAGCCGGTATGGGGAGCCCCTGGCGTGACTGGAAGTACTTCTGGTTCATTTTTGGGCTCACCGCCGAGCACATGGAGGGTCCTGCACTGCACTCCTGTGGCACGCCCCAGCATTGCAGCATCCGCCCCAGCATCGCAGGATTCACAAGCTGTGCTGGTACCTTGAGGTATGTAGAAAATACTTTTAAAGCTGTGTCTATATCCGAATCACTGATTCTCCAAATCAGCATTGAATCTTCGGATTTTGCCAAATCGAATCAGGGACAGTGATCTGAATCAATTAATTGAATCACTGTCCCTGATTCGGACTGAATCCAAATTGAACAGGGCCCATTTCACACACCCCTAATAATTACCAGGGTATTGCACAGGGAGGACTGAGGAAAGCTACTTTTCCATATTGTACTACCCCCTAGAAGGCTACACAAGAGGAAGCTGACAATCTACCAGATAATAGAGAGATCCCATTTCAGGGTCTGTAAAGTGACTGAATTCTAATCCCAGTTTCACAGTGCGAATACAACAGAGAAGAATTCAACACATTTTTTAAAAACTCTGTCTACCGGAACTACAGACAATCAAAGCCTTTATCAACCCTAACAGTGCAAACAGTTGAGGTGAAGAGGGATCTTTGGATTAGAGGGAAATTAATAATATTTCTTTTTTTATATATTGAAGAGACTGAAAGTGATGATATTTAAAATTGGATAAAGAAATCATTAAATAAGAGAAAAGTAGCTTAAAGTGATAATAATTATCCTCACTGGAATCCTATTATGTATAATTACCATAGAGATTATGAAGCCGCATTCTTATTTTTAAATGTAGATGACAGTTTGTGTGGGTAGCTTTTGTTAAATATTCATGCTTTGTGCAGGTTTTGTATATGGTAAAATACATTTGTTAAACTACTGTTAAAGGTGCCTTGCAATAGAAAAAAAATTCTTGTGTCCTTGGTTTCCTCATACTTTATGGAGGAGGCCTAAAATGTTGTAGGAGAATAGAGGGAGTTCTCCCAGTTTAATAAATCTTTTTTTTATGGTGGAATATCAGGACTTCTTTTAATGGAAGATTTTAAAATTCTACCCAAAATTAGGAAGCTTATTAAAATAATTAAAATCTTAAAACTTAAGGGGAGCTATTTCTTATTTTTCAGAGCATTGATTTTGTTAATATAGGTATCTAAATATTCAGGAGAAAAGCTCTTTTTCTTATGTTTCATCACCTGTGTTCAGCTATGTTTCAGCACCTTCAGTGGTGAACTGAAATGTTCTGACCTCAATTTTCTATTCATCCCATGAATACCTCAGCAAAATTGAGAGACAGACCTTGATCCTGTTTTGTTTTATTTCTTTTCTTTCTGTTTTATCTTTCTTTAAACAAGAAGAAAACTTTTTTTTATAGAGGGAGGAGACTTCCAATCTCCTTCTGTATTGTAAACAAGCAAGAAAGAGACCTTTTTCATTAGGAAAAAGCAACAACATAACCCTCCCCCCCTCAAAACAAACAAAAAACCCAAAAAAACAACCCTAAAAAAGCCAAAATCAAAACAAAATAGCCCATCATTATGGGGATTTCAGTCGATTTCTGAAACAATGAAATAACTTTCAGAATCTTCCAATCTTTGATAAATTTAAATTGTGTACAAATTCCTGTTTCCCATTGTATGTTGAGATTGGGAATTATGGTAATGTACATTTTGCAGTATTATGAATAATGTACCAGCAATTAGACCCCTTATAGTCTTTCATGTCTTTAAAGTATTATATTTTAACTGATTCTAACTTTGTGGCATGGGGACAGGGATCTTCAGGGAACTAATTAGCAGTGACCTAAGAAATTTTCCAGCCTGTGTTTTTCAGTGGTTCCCCTAAACTTTGTTATATGCTTACACTATGAGGTGTAGTTGTCTTATTTCCTTACAATAAGAGCAAAGGAGTGTTGTTTAAGGCATTTACATATCTTGAGAAAACCACTCCTCCCCTATCTTAATAGCAGTTTGTGTCTCAAATTGGAATCAGCTCCTTTCATAGAAATCAAGGTAAACTGATCTTATTCAGACATGTATAATTTCAGTGACTCTAGTGACTTCATGAAAGTTGAGTGAAAGCTGTATGACTGTGATAAGAATCTAGCCTGTCTAAGCCCTTGGTTTGAAAGCCCTTTTTATGACTAGTTGGGTCTTTAATGTTGCATGAGATAAATTAAAGGGGACTTCTGATAAAAAGCTTATCCATTTAAACTTTATCACATTGCAGTTTTATTATAGCCAAAGCTGGCTTCCTCAGCACTCTTGCCACTGCTAAGACACCCAGAAACTTTTTCTTTTGCCACTTCATTATAGATCAAGGGCCACATTCTATTCCATCTATTAGGTATGTTAAGTGGACTTAGGAACCTAAGTGCAAATCTATTTAGCCCTGTAGAAGTCCATGGAAAACTCTTAATGAAAGAGGTGGGTGGGTTTTCTTCCTCCTCACTTCCTTTCTGTGAGCTGGGTGGTGGGGGCAGGGGAGAGCCCTGAGGGATGGGTGGGAAGGAGGAGATTTAGGGGTGGGGGTAAGCCCAGAATGGGAGCAGAAGGAAGGCAGTGTGGGGAAAAATCCTTACCTTTAGGGCTTCCTTGGCTGCCAGCTCTTCCTGCTGTCATTATGAGTCAGGGTAATGTGTCCACATGGGGAAAGCTATGTATGAGTGATGTTTCTTAAAATGCTGGAGGACTGCTCCCAACTCATCTTAGCCCTGTGGGGCACTTTATCGTGACTGCAAATCCTCACTGGATTTATTGACTGGATCAGAAAAGGGCTGTCTCTGAGACATTTGGAGGGCATTTGGCTTCAACTTCCCTAATATATGGATACTCCTGTTTTAAGAACTCTTAACATGTCTGAAAGGTAACATGTAATAACATTTTAATGCTACTGTTGATGCAGACCAAAACTGCATTAACCTTTTGTGCAGCTGTGTCACACTGCAGACCCATACGGGTCTGTGATCCACCACAACTTCTCTAGATCCTTCTCCATAGTGCTACCACCCAGCCAATTGTCACCCACTTTTATTTTTGTCTCCTTCCCCTCCCCACCCAGGTTTGGCACCTTGCATTTGTCAGTATTGAACTTCATCCCGCTGGCTCACAAAAGTAAGAGAGGGTCCACTGTTGGGCAGAAAAATAATAAAGTTCTTGGAATCCAAGCTATATGATGAGAGGTTTAAAGAAAGAGGCATGCTCAGTTTGCAGAAAAGATAATTAGGAGAGTACATGATACAAATCTTCAAATATCTGAAGGGCTTCCACAAAGAGTGGGGGGAACACCTTTTACCCATTGCTGCAGTGAGCAGGATGTATATAGTGCTTAGAGAAGCTGTAGAATTTCCTTTATTGAATATTTGCAAGAAGAGATTAGATAAACATTGGTCAGGGATGATCTAGGGGTAACTATGCCTGGAGTGTACTGTAAAAACAACAAATGGAAATCCAGGAACCCAGCACACATGGATCACTGGGAGATCATGAGAAGGCTCATGAAATCCAAAGCAGGTGGATTTTGGAGAGGGCCATGCTCAGTAGCAGGAGAATGAAGGAGAGATCCACAATTGGCTTAGTTCCAAAACAATATTAGAGCTCAGATTAGGTCATGGAGGAGACAGAATTATAGAAAGGAGTGTTCTAGCTCCCTAATCAGGGTGTGTGATATGTGAAGCTGTTTGCTGTCCCCGATTTGCAGAGCAGTGGAGGATGTTTGGTTTATCACATACTTCTGAGATTTGCTGGTTGCCATGTGGGAGCAGGAAACAAATTTTCCCCTCCTGTTGTTGCAGGTGTCAGAAATTTTGTGTTTGTTTTTGGTTTCCCCCACCCCTTGCTCAGAAGCTTTGGGTGTTGGCTGTTGCTGTGTGTTGGCTGTGTCCCATTGCTCCTGCTGGAAATAAAATCCAGAGATTCTTTGGTAGAGGGTTTTTCATTTCCGCTTAGGGTCAGCCCAATTGCCACATTTTGATCAGGAAGGAATTTTACCCCACAGTGGGTGAGTTTACATGAGATGCTACTGAGCAGTGGTTACTACACATTTATGTAGTACCTGTATAATCAAATACTAAATAAATGTTCAGTAACCAGAGTTACTGCATGGTAGCACCAGAGAATGACTTTTAAGTGATGCTACTGTGCAGTAGCCTAATAATACTGTGCAGTAGCATATTAGCACTGTTGGTGTTGTGACGCGCTACTGCGCAGTCAGCATCTCACGTACGTGCGCCCAGTCAGATTTGACTGGATCATTTCTAAGTGATCTTAAAATCCGAACCCAATTATTTATGTGGAAAGACTTTGTTTTTCTCTGGAGATATAATGATTTACCTTTTGGGGACATCATTGGCTATGGCCAAGTCAATAAAACATTGCACACAGTTCTCACAGTATAGTGCACTAGTATCATACTATTGATCTTCTGTGGGCATCGTCGATACAATTTTTTTTTTTCATACTGATTGAGAAACAGTCCTGAACACAGTGAAATAGCTTGCTGATCATCTGCCATGCTGGAAAAATAAAAATGAACATGAATTACCTCAGTCTGAATCTGAGATTCAGATTCAGACTGGACATTAGGAAGAACTTCTTCACAGTTAGAGTGGCCAAGGTGTGGAACGCGCTCCCAAGGGAGGTGGTGCTCTCCCCTACCCTGGGTGTCTTCAAGAGGAGGTTGGATATGCATCTAGCTGGGGTCATCTAGACCCAGCACTCTTCCCTGCCTATGCAGGGGGTCGGACTCGATGATCTATTGAGGGCCCTTCCAACCCTAACATCTATGAATTTATTCTGATCGAGAACCATTATTAGGTTCTTTAAATAGCAAAGAGGCTTCTGTTTCCATGTAACTTTATACACAGTGTATTCTCACAGTATAACACACTAAAAACAATAATTTAAAAAATGCCATTCATCTGAGCTTTCCCGGATGAAACTGAAAGCACAATGTATGTTTAATAGAGATGTATCTGAAGTCAGAGTTGTTTAAGAATACTGGGCAAGGATTAAAACAATAAATGTTTAGTCAAACAGATCTTTCCTTTAACATGTTATTTCCTGTAATTTATGAATACATGCTGACAATGTGTTAGGTGCTGTATGGGACATTAAGTCATATCAGTCACGTTGCTATATTACCATGTTTGTTATACATTTATATTACTATATAATTTATTTATTTCCATCTGTAGTTAAGATCATGAGGTAAGTGGCAGATAAGGATGTGACAAGCTTCCATTGAAGGGCCCTTGGTAAAGTCCCTGCTGAGGCAGTATAAGGACAAAAGAATTTAGTGCCATGACATAAGAATAGGTATTCTGGATGAGACCAGCAGTTAGTTTAACTCACTATCCCCAACAATATCCAAGACAACATTTTTCAGAAGAAAATATCACGTATCTGGTACATATGGGATAACCTGCCCTCAAGGGAAACTTTTCCTGGGCCACCATAGTGAGAGATGGGGTTATAACTCTGTAGCAGGTGGTCTACACCAAGCCCTGCTAGGCTTACTACTCTGGATAAACTTAGCATGGAAACCCAGCTCCAGAGGAACACTGGGGCAGTGATGAAACAGTTAAATTTCTCACATGGTAGCCTGGTGTGGGAAACACAAACTCCCAGGAGGTGCTGGGAGTTCCAGTACTTGATACCTGTGGGGACTGGCAGGTGGTTTTCTTTCCCCTGGAAAAGGGGAAAGCCAGGAAACTTACCTGGGGTTGACACAGAAGTGTAGACAAACCACCAGTGATGGATATGGTGGATTTCAACAGGCAGAGGTGACACAAGAAGCCTCACATGATTGTCACTGTTTTTGACCACAGCAAGGTGGTAGGGATGATGCCTTGTTGTTAAAGAGTGAAAAAGGTACAAGTCCTCCATGGTGGATTGCCAGTGGACCCTGGAACAAAAAAAGCATAAAACGAGAGAGAAAGAGAGAGAGAGAGTTGACAAGAGCCGATGCCTTAGTCTGAGTACAAGGCAGTCAGAGATTGGGGTTAACTAAGGACAGAAGATGGCTTATTATGGGATCAGAGCCCTAACTGAGCCAAGGGAAGTTGGGGCCTGATGGACTGAGAGACAGAATCAAAAAGTAAATTGACTGACAGGAGTCAGGACTCTGTTGAGAGGGGCTCCAAGTCTCAGTGAGTAAGGGACACAAAGTCAGTGGAGAAACTGATTGAATTGAGGGTGGACTAGGCAGCCTGAGTTCCATTAAGTAACCAAGAGTGTTTAGATGAAAAGGACCAGCTGGTCATTTAGGGCATAGTGAGCATCATAAGAAACCTGACAGGCTGGATTAGCCAAGAGCTGGAAAGTTAAGTGAGGAAAGAGGAGTCCAAAATATAAAAGAACCCAATCTCAACTAACTCTGGTCAAGTGAAGAAGCTCGTCGAATAGAGACCCGGTCACCTTGTTTATTGGTTCAAGTTAAATTGTGCTTATGATTTAATTGACCCAGATCCAGCCAGAGATATGCTTGGTAAAAGACCCAGAAACTGGGAGAGAAGAGAGTCATGTGTGCAATTCTTCATAGTTGAACAGGGATCACTAAGCACATCAACTGGGTGAGTGATGGGCCAGGGTGTAGGGGAGGAGGAGCCCTGGAAAGAGTCCATGGCTAGAGTTAGCACCGAGGGAATTCGCTAATGGGATAGACATTCTTTCTGTTTGGAATAATAACATAAAAGCATGGCAGGTAACAAAATCGGCAGACAGTGAAGTGGAAACCCTAGGAAGAAATTGGGTTAGTGACTAAATATCCTCTAGATTCATAGATTCATAGATGTTAGGGTTGGAAGGGACCTCAATAGATCATTGAGTCCGACCCCCTGCATATGCAGGAAAGA
>NW_005842550.1:25775-46963 GCF_000455745.1 Alligator sinensis
ACCAATATGGGGTGGGATACCATATTGAAGGCCTTCCTGAAGTCTAAGTATACGACATCCACCCCTCCTCCTGTGTCCAGGCATTTCGTAACCTGGTCATTAAAAGACTAGATTGGTCAGGCACGATCTGCCTGCCACGAACCCGTGTTGGTTTCCCCTCAACATAATTTTTCCTGCCGGGCTCTCGCATATGTGAGCCTTGATAATTTTTTCAAAGACTTTGCCAAGGATGGTAGGTGAGACTGACTGGCCTATAGTTGCCCGGGTCCTCCTTCCTCCCCTTTTTGAAAATGGGGACCACGTTGGCCCTTTTCCAGTCCTCCGGGACTTGGCCCGTGCGCCACGAGTGTTCAAATATTCCCGCCAGTGGCTCTGCAATGATGTCGGCCACTGCCTTCAGCACCCTTGGATGGAGCTCATTCTGGCCTGCCGACTTAAAGGCATCCAGTTCTTCCAAGTGACTCTGCACCATCTCAGGGCCTACGCATGGAAGTCTGGTGCCCTGCTGCTGCCTCTCTACAACCCCAGTGAGAGACTTGTCGTGCCCCTCGCTTAGGAACACTGAGGCAAAGAACTCTTTGAGGAGTTCAGCCTTGTCCCCCCTGTCCGTCACCAATTGTTTCTGCCCATTTAGCAGGGGTCCTATTCCTCCCTGGGCCTTCCTTTTACTCCCTATATATCTAAAAAACAATGTCTTTTGTCCTTTACTTGGGATGTCTACTGCTACAGACCCCAATCTAGAGGGTTTATATACTAAAGCCTTTACTTGTGTGCATAGAGATTGTAGAAGTCATAGAGGCGGTAAAGTCCCAGTCTTCTAGTAGATGTTAAATAAGATTAAAATTAGAAATATTCACATATAATTGCATTTTCTATAAAGAGTGAAGTAGCAATATTTTTGTAAATATGATCAGTTCCTAGTTTAATGACTGAATGTTTGAAGGTGAACTTCAGCATTAATGAGAAAAACAGAAGGTGCTAAAATGAACTTGAAGATTTCTAGGCCTATTAGTGTCCTTGCCAAATGAAAAACTTTGTTATCCAAGCTTTTTAGGAGGCTCATATAGATAACTCAGTCTGTCAGACATTGCTTATCTTGTTGGCAAAATATAAGAAGTCCCTTTTAAAACAACCACCTTCTGTGAAAATATCAGATACTTCCTGACTGCCTAACAGCTCAGATTTTGTATGATTTTTAGTCCAAGAATCAGAATTACAAATGAGGGAGATATTTTGTATGAAAATTGGGACTGTTCTATCATGATTCCTATACAGCTGCTTCAGAAATGATTTGTCTAAAATGGCATTTTTGTTTTCCATCTGAGTGTTCATTTAGATTGCATTTCATCCTTCATTTATATTTCTCATCTACATGATAACCTCACAGAGACTGTTGTATTTTCTCTTACAATCATCCACATGACTGTCTGATTTCATTTGACACCGTATTAAGGTAGACCACATTCTTGTTAGCAGTCATAGGCACTAGAAGTGGCTGAGTGCTGCTTTCAATGAAGACAAATAACCAGAGGAAATGTAATGGCTATACACACTGAAAAGCAAAAATAGGGTCTTAATGACTTAAAATCAGCTTATATGCATAAAATGATTTCACTGACATACAGTTGAGGTGGACTTGACTGAGTCACCCAATAGCTTGTGTTAAGGTGCTATATTATTATCACTTCACTAAAAACTATATGGTAAAGGGTTCACTGCATATGATAGTTATAGTAGCACTCATGCTTGCTATTTTACTCCTGGGTAGATGCTGGGCACGTCTACATGAGGTGCTATGTTACCATAGTGGCGAGCTACATTGCCATAACTCATTGCTGTGGCAACATAGCATCAACAGGCGTGAACCAGTGGCCTTGTTGCTACTGCACAGTAACATGGGAAAAAACCATGCAGTGTCAGGACTGTGCTTAAGCAAGTAGTGAATGACTATGAAATAACAACTGTGCAGTCCAGCGCATGCATGGACTCATAGATTTATAGATTGTAAGCCCGGAAGCAGGAAAGATAACTGGGGGTCAGGTAACCTCAGCAAGGTGACTGTCTAGTCTGCTCTTGAAGATTTTCAGGGTAGATGATTGTACCACCTCTGGAGGGAGATTAGTCTGGACACCGTGGCTGTGAAGAAGTTTTTCCTAATATTGAGTCTGAATTGATCTTCCAGAAGTTTGTAGCCATTACTTCTGGTTTTCCCCTCAAGTGTCCTGGTGAACAGTTGCTCACTGAGCCCTTGATGTGCCTGTTTTGTTTATTTTGCTAGCATGTGCTTATTAGAGAGAATATATTTGGGCATAACATTTGTTCCAAAGTACTTTTAAATAAAAACCAAAGCAATCAGAATTTTCTATGAGAATAGATGTCACATGGATAGTGGATAGTTCAGATAACTGTTTTCAATGAAACTAGCTGTGAAATTGGAGGGTTTCACTCCAAATTAAACTTTATGTTTTATGCCCCTTATCATGCCAACTTCTAGGTTGTATAGCATATTTTTGCATAACATTCAAGCATCTGTAATAGTCATTCGGGCACAAAATATCAGAGTAACAAGACTTAAGAAACTTGAGTGAAATGTGGTCCAACACTTCCATAATACTTTTTTGAACATACAGGTATAGGAACATATGAGCTTCTATTCCCATGAAAAATGGTTGAAATCAGTTAGATACTTTTTTTATTTGAGCTAGTATAAAGAAACAAGAACAACATTGGGGTATTTTGATTTTTATTCTGTTTTGCAATTTTAGTATTAAACACCTGCTTTACTTTTCAGAAAGGTTTTGTATATTATTTCATTGTATTGTTGTGTCTTTTAGTGTATGCCATTTCCAATAATGGATAGACTTATGATCATAAATCAGTGGTGCTTAATCTTTCTGCCCAGTGGGCCAGATGGACAGTGACCCATACCTCTGTGGGCCAGATCTCACCCATGGACCCAATCCAGTACCCAGGGTACATGTGGCGGGGCCCCATTCAGGTGTGCAGATGGGGGCAGGGGCTAGCCCAACTCTGATCCAGCCCTGCCAGGGAAGGGTGCTTGGCCCTGCCCCAACTTGGCTGGGCAGGGGGAAGAGGGTATGGCCCAGATCTGTGGGTGGGAAGGTGGCATGGACCAACCCTAAACCAGCTGCATAGGGCAAGAGGGGTACACTGTGGCCCCAACCCAGTCACACGGAGGGACAGGGGTGTGGCCCTGCCCTGATCTGACTATGCAAGGGGAGGATCATGGCTGGCTCCAACACACTGTGGAACACTTGGGATTTTGGCAGCAGGGGCGGGGGGTAGCACTATTAACTGCCAATGCTCCCCCACAGCCAAATCTCCCAATGCTTGGGGAGCCTCATGGGCCAGATTCCAAGGATCCACATGAGCCTCATTTGGCCCATGTGCTGGAGGTTGAGCACCCCTAATGTAAATAATTAAAAAAGCACATAAGAAGTGCTGTATTGGATCAGATCAATGAGCTATCTAGCCCTGTATTCTATCTCTGACACTGGCAGAAGTGGATGCAACAGGAGGAAAGCACTGAATTGGATCTCTGGAGTGATCTATTCTCTATTCAATGTCTTCCCTGGCATCCACTATTATAGCCTTGGAGATGCCAAAGGAAACTTTCCTACCATTCTGTTCAATAGCAATTAATCAATCTATCATCTATGAATTTATTCATTCCATTTTTTAAACTGGTTATGCTATCTGCCTCCGGCACCACCAGTAGCAATGAATTTCACAAGTTAACTACACTTTGCATTAAAAAGTACTTCTCTTATTAGTTTTAAACCTGACACTTACTCATTTCAGCAGGGGCCCCTTAATTCTAGTGTCCTGGGGTTTAGTAAATAACATTCACTAACCGTTCAGTTCACTAATTCTCTTTAAAAATCTTGGCAATTTGAGTATATGTTTGGGTTGTCTAATTAGAACTTCCAAAATAGTCATTTCTATGCAGTTCAAGTGATATATACTCCAAAAATTACATAAATCCTATATCAGAATGACTAACTTCTGCCAGGGATTTTATGAATTGATATTCATGTAAAGGAAAGGGCAAAGCAAGTTTTTCATCAAATGTAAGATATGCCTAAATGTGATGCTTGCAACCTTGGGAGTGGCTAAATAGTATCTCTATAGCAGCAAGTCCACATGGATTATGCTGGGCCATTTATATAACATATTTTTGATTGTGGTAGATGCCCATTCTCAACAACCTTAAGTACTCTATATGAATTCAGTAAGAATAAGCTCCTTATCATGCTTCAAATTGCATGAAAATCACTTTGTTACGATTCAAGGTGACTACTGAATTGTAAATATATAATTAGGTTTTGTGTGATGCATAGAGTTAATAGTAATTTAGATTGCAATATGCCCACATGATTTCATTCCATTATATTTGTCATGTACCAAGCAAAATAAACAACACACTAAAAATGGATGGGAAGAAAAAGAGGTATACAGATGCATCAGATCCCTTTAATTTAGGTTGTAGAAACTTTATGTTGGAGATTAGGAAGAACTTCTGAACATGAGGGTGGTCAAGCACTGGAGCAGGCTATCTAAAGAAGTTGTGGACTCTCCACTCCCTGAAAGTTTTCAAGAGCAGGTTAGTAGACACTGGGTTGGCATGATTTAGTCAGGCTGATCCTGCTTTGAGCAGGGGACTAGATTAGATGACCTTGTCAGGTCCCTCCCAGCCCTACTTTCCTGTAATCCTAATGACCTGAAAATCAAAAAGGAATTATTCTGCAAGGTAACTAAGTCACCTTCATCAGTTCTGTGGAATGTTGCAGAGTATATGCTGCCTTTATCTGAGATATGTTGCTTATAGACAGTGTTTGTTTGGAATATCTTAATGGAAAGATGTTTGTGTGAAGTTAAGCTAGTACAAATGCTGCCATGTCTTTGCTCTATGACAATTTAGGCCAATAGAAGTCTTTGGGGTACCTATTTGGAACTATTATGCCATGATACTAGATCAGAAATGCTTTGCCAATGCTCCATAACATGGGGAGAAATTTAAATTAAGGTTCTTGGTTAGAACATGAGTGTATGTGGGGTTGTCCATCCTTAACTGACTGGCAGTCACATCAGAAAGGCCAGTGGCTGAACTTGCATGAATGTGGCTCACCCATTTAGCTTTCATAACATATCGTAACGTATTTCAATTAAAACTTAGTGTGAGTGAAAATGAAAAAAATTCCCAATTTTCTTTCCTCCTACTCAAGATAGGGCAAGATTTTGGCTTCACTGAATTTAAATCTGTTGAAACAAATATTTGCATCACATTGAAAAGCCATCTTTGCTGATGCCAGACAGTTTGGCAAGTTTATTGTCATAGTTCAGGAAAGGAAGTAAATTAGCAAGGAGAATGAACTATCTTCATATTATTAACAATGATTTCTCCTGCTTAGTGAAGGGGTTTGGGAAAACTTACATACCTGCTACCTTTAGCTGACTTGCAATGTGAATAAAAAGACAGGTTATGTTTCTGGACCTTTTTAGTAGTGATTTTTTTTTTTAATGGAAAAAAGTGTGTCCATTAAGAGCCAGACACCACTAATCTTTAAGCATCCTAAATAGTTAACATGTCTACATATGCATTTACTGTGGGGTAGGTTTAATCTGGAGTAAATAACTCTAGAGTAAACCCATCCGAAGTAGGTGGTTACACGTGCAGGGATGTGGGATAAAATTTGCTGCTCATGGCAGCAGTCTGCTAGGCCTGCACTGGCCCCTTACTGCTGGCAGGGGGAGCTGGAGGCTCCAGCTGTAGCTGCCTGTGGCTTGCGGCCATGTTTAAAAGGCAGCCCCGCATGCTGCTCCCAGGCCACCTGCTTTCCTGGCCCAGAACAGTGCTTTATTTTTCCATGGAAAATTTTCCATTTCTAAAAATTCATTGTTTCTTAAAATTCATTAGTAAAACTGAATGGATGCCAATATAATATTAGGCAAGCGTGGCAGTTTCAAATTTGTATTTTCAAACATTTCAAATGCTTTTCAGGTGATTATCCCTAGGAAGTGTGTGAGAGAGTACATACATGTTTTATTGATTTGTAAACAGGAGGGTAAATACACTCACATAATAATCCAACCCAAAAATCAGTTCTGAATTCACCTAATTGGCTGTGCTGGTCAAATCAAAACCAAAGCTAAATTCTTATTTCATCTCAGACTGCAAGTGGAAGCAAAACCAAAACTAAAACTGTGATTAATTTTTATTTCACTTTCAGTGCAGCAAACATACAAAGTAGTGTTTCATTTCTTTTCTTGAGTTGGGGAAGTTGAAAGTGTTTGCATATGATCTGTTAGTTTTTTAGTGCTTTTGGTTTGAAGTAGTCATAATAATGCCTAATCAGAAAAAAATGAGTTTATGGCATGATTATAGTGAAGTTCAAGCCACTGAAGAAAGGAATGAAGTTGGTAGATGTAAATATTGCAGGCAGGAGTATGCTAACAATGCAGCCAGAATAAAGAAACATTGCATAACATGTAGAAACTGTCCTGAAAGAGTACGAGCCATATACAGAAAGCTAATACAACCATGTGATGGAACAACATCAATTGAGAAAAGTCTACTTCAGGAATCCTATGTAAGTAAACAAATTAATATGTTAAAAAATAATACACAGTATAGACTAGCATCTATACTATTTTAAAATATTATAATTTAAAAAGTTGTTAATGCAACTCTGGACTATTATTAATTTATTTATTTAAAATATTTGTACCCTGCTTTTCTGCTTGCACTCAGCACCCAAAATGGCTTAGGCTTAGCAATATATTTTTTAAATTACATAATAGATAAAATAGTTAACTATTTAAACCCAGCAGAGCAAGGTTAGCCCTCTGGCCAATGGCAGAGGCCAGACTATACTTCCCTTTGGCTCTGCAGTCCCAGGGCAACTGAGCAGAAAATTGAGCAGCAGAGTGTTCTTTCTGGCAGAGAGGGAGGAAGCAATTTCCCTGCCACTTCTCATTCTCCTTCTAATGGATGAGGCTAGACTAGAATAGTCCAAAATAAAAATCTTTTCCATCTTTTGTTGCAGGAACTTTGTAGCTCAAATGAAATAGCAGATTTGCAAAAAATGGAAAATGAAAATTTTGAGGTGCCAGTTTTGGGGGAGAATAAACAGAATCCTCACTTTCAAGATCACTGTCACCAGTTATGCAATCCACAATGAGTAGCTGTTCAAGACAGTTAAGCTTTTTATCAAGCTTTGTGGACAAAATGTCAAAAGAAGATCAAGAAAAAGCAGATGAGACATTAGCTCAAGCTATATTAGCAAGTGGTACACCTCTTTCCATATCTGAAAATCAATAGTGGAAGGAACATTACAGACTAATTTGCCCATCATATAAGTTACTATCACATTATCACTTATCACATTCTCTCTTAGAGAGTATGACAGAGATCAAGCAATGTTTATTCAAGGGATAGGTCAAGCAGAATCACTGACTCTGATGTCAGAGAGATGGACTGATATACAAGGAAATCCTTTACTGATCATTTTGTTAGCAACACCTGAACCAATATTCCTGAAAGCAATTGCTACCAAATCTTCTCATCATACAAGTGAATACATAGCCAGATTACTGATTGAAGAGATTGAAAGTGAAGAACCCTCCAGGGTACAAGTCTTTGTAACTGATAATGCAAGTAACATGAGAGCTGCATGGCAAATATTAAAGGCAAAGTATCCTCATTTAATAGTATTTGGCTGTCTTGCTCATGGATTGAATCTACTGGCAAAAGACACAGTAAGTATGAATACAACGTAGACAATATTAGCAAACTTCAAAGCAATTGTGAAGGTATTCAACAATCATCATGTTACTAATCAGACTTTGAAGAAATTACAGAAAGAGAAGAAGGGGAAGGAAAGTGTACTTTTATTGTCAGGAGAATCTAGATGGGGCTCGGCTACAAAGTGTTTACATAGTTTGCTGTGCACAAAGAACTGTTTGCAGAGTGCTTCAATCGATGACACAGTTTCCCAGATTATTCCCGTGAATGTTCGGAAGCAGATTATTAAAAACAATGTGTTCTGGGTTTGAGTTCAAGGAGCATTCAATTTGTTACTACCAGTTTCAGTGGCTATCAAGAAACTTGAAGGAGATACACCAAGCCTTTCAAATATTCCAGAGATATTCAGACAACTGAATGAAAATCTAATTGAGTTTTTACCTTCTTCACTTCTATCCAAAAAAGAAGAAGTAAAACAGATGTTTACTAAGAGATCTGAGTTCTGCTCTTATCCAGTTCATCTGGCAACAAACCTTTTGGATCCTCAAAACAGAGGATAACATTTATCAGAAGATGAATTATCTACTGCTGTCAATACAATTATGGAAGTAGCTAAGAATGTCCCCAACATTGATGGAATAGCCGTGATGACAGACATTGCTGAGTACCATGCAAAAGGGAAATTTTGGAGCAAAGACATCATTTGGCAAGCAGCAGAGAATATGCCTCCTCTCACATGGTAGAAGGGATACTGTAACACCCTTCTCTGTTGCTTGCTCCCCAGCCCCCCCTCCTCCTGCCCCACCCCCTTCCTTTTTCCTAACCCAGAGGCTCAGGCAGCTGCAAAACTGCCATGCCAGAGCCTGTCATGCTGGTGTCAGTGCCTTTCTACCTGCCAGAGAAGGAGACAGAAGGGAAAACCCCAAGTTGTTTTCTCTTCTCCTCTTACAGGGTCCAACAACCCACAGGGTTTAGAGGAGCCTGTCAGGACTGTGACTGAGCAGCAACTTGAGGGCAGCCTCCTGATTCTTCATTTATACCAGCAAGATGTGGCAGGCGAGATTAGTAGGTGTCCATAGGATGGAGCCGGCATCATCACAGTGCCCTAGGGACATTATGGCCATCCCTGGGGAGGCTGTCTTGTGACACAGCTCAATCAAGACAAAAAAGAGGAATAGACTAACAAATGAATGCACCACTAAGCTTGTTTCTATTTATCAAAATCTCTTGCTTCTGGAGAATCAGTCAGAAGCACAATTAGTGAAGAAGATGCAGTGTGATGATACATTGCCCTTGCCCATAGACACATTGGTAAAACCATCCTTTAGCGGAAGAGAATGTGGTTCAATTAGTTCTGAATCAGATTTCCTCAATCTGATTCTGAAATGGAACTAATAAGTAGTGCAAGTGATTTTACAGATAGTGATAGTGAAACTGGAGGCGCTGCAATGACCTCAGTGGAAGAGAATTAAACTCTGTTGAAGTAGATGAGTGGACAACCACAGTATATCATGCACAATTCTTTGGGTGTGCTAAAATTAGTGTGTCAACAGTTTTCAGTGTCTTCAGGTTTTTTTCTTAAATTTAAACAAACGATGTAAAGGAAGTGCATGCTATTGTGTACTGTCTTTAAATTTTTACAAGTATTCCAATAAAAATCATTTCTTTCCACATAATGTTTTGAATTTGTTTAAATATAACATTTAAACCACATTAAGTGTGCTGTATTTAACTTTTTTTCCTAATCAAATATTTCAATTCAAATACTTGTGGCTATTGGGACATAAAATTAACATGGGGGTACTTTTTTAGTTTTGTTTACTAAAAGAAGTCAAATAAACATGCTAAATCAGATCACGCTCTATTTAGGGCATTGGAAAAATTTCCAGAAAAATTTCCGGAAACCCCACATCTCTGGCAAAAGCCCATTAAGTACCAAATGGTCCAAATCAACTTCCACCAGGTGTCACAGAGTATAAGGTTCAACTCTCGGCTGATAGCATTTTGGGTGACATCCAGGCTTGATTTTGAACCGCATTAGGATGTTGCTTATCCACCCAAGGAATGCTTGGAATGTTTCCACAGTATTTCTTGAAGGCCCTGTGGTGCCTTTCTGATTGAATTGATCTCATTCCAATTCACTCTCAGCTTCTTTAGCCAAGATTGCTAAACAACAGTCGATAATTTTATTCAGTCATGTACAAGAGTAAATGGACTGACTGCCTATCAAGTTGAACAGTTACCTGAAATACCCCTTTTGTAACTACTTTTTCTCCTGTGTAAGTCTTCAGAAACATGAAGGTGGCATCCAAAAGTACCTGCAAAAAACACTGGTTATACAGAGATTCAGGTACTAGAGAAACAGCAGCTCCTGTTTATCCATTCTTACAGAAATGTCTTCAGTTAAAGGTGTGATCTAGACCATCTCTTACAGCTGCTTCTGATAGTATACTCAAACCCAGATCCTGGTCAGCAGCACTAGAACTCTAGTTTTCTTCCATATTATATGTCTAGACCAGGGTACCAAAAACACCTGCGACTTCACTTTGTAAGGTATTGGCATACCACGGGCAGATGGCAGGAAAGCTGCGAAGGGTCTGATCCTTGTTGTGTCAGCACAGCCCTGGCCCTTCCCTACCATCTGCCTTGAAGTGCATGTGCATCCACTGCTAGCAATGAGCTGAGTCAGGGCTCTGCAGACCTCAGTGCAACTGCTTGCAGCCTCTTGGCTGCCTGCCACAGCTGGCCTGGGCTCTGTCTCAAGCCCTTCTGCCTGCCACAGAGCCCAGGCTGCTCACAGCAAGCAGCACGGAGGCCACAAACAGTTCCACTGGGGTCTTTGGAGCCCCAGCCCAGCTCGTTACTGGCAGCAGGTACACACATGCCTTGAGGCGGACAGCAGGGAAGGGGCTGGGGCTGCATTGCCACAAGAAGGATCAGGCCCCTCACAGCTCCCCTGCTGTACTCCCTAATGCATGTGTGCCAAGCAAAATGCCTTTGTGCCACTCTCTGCACAAGTGCTGGGGGTTGCCTACTCCTATTCTAGACTGATGTCCCCCACTGGGTCCTAACTGATAGATGCTTCCCTGGATGGATGGCTCCAAGGTGTTACTCTTTGAACCGCATGACAGACCACAGCAATGTGTCTTTTTTCTGGTACTTCCTGCAACTGACCTGACATGCTTAGCAATCCCCTTCAGTGTGCATGGTTTGTGTACAATGGCCACAGGAAAAGTTCCCCAATTCCTGTGCCCCTTGGTCTCGTTGATTCAAGCAATGTACCTTCCAGTCCATACTAAATTACTAGGAGTCCTTCTCAGCAGTTTCCATGGTAACTCCTATTTCCACAGCTTTTGTGAATGTAAGAATGGACACAGTCAATAATTTCCTCTGAGTTTGTTCATTGTGCAGCCCTACAACAAACTAATCTTGTAGGGCACTGCTCAACTCTTGTCCAATCTGATAGTGCTCTGACAACTTCTTTAAAGCAGCCACAAATAGTGTTACTGACTCCTCATTCTCATGGGCTCATTGGTGCAATTGGTACTGTTCTACAATCATTATGTGGTAGGTGAACATTTTTTATTTATTCCTGCAGTAATTTTGGCATAGGTGGGCTGTCTTGGAAATGTTGGAATCAAAAGAGACCAGAAGAAGCGGTATGCCTTGGGACCTATCGCTGTCAGCAACATTGCAACTTATTGTCCTTCTGGAATCGAACTGCAGACTATAAACTGTTCAGAGCATTATATGTGTGGCCATTTTCCCTTTTTCTTTCATTTTTTTAAGAATCCATCCACTCAGTGTGTATCCTGTGCAGGCTGCAGGCTCTTACTCTAGGCAGCAATACAAAATGATTACTCTTCTCTCTAGCATCTTCTGCTGAACTTCACTGAGATTGCACTGCATACGCTTCAGTTTAATATCAGTTTGCTACTCTTATTTCTGTACTAAACCTTCTGCTGTGGCTACAGCAGCCCCAGGTCTGACTGGGTACACATATGAAGTCCCTTCACTGCATACATAGTAATAATAAAGTATTTCCTTACTGTTCTGGATCATCTAGGCTGTGGCTCCAAGCTCTGACTCAAAGAAACATCCCAACCTTGTTGCCAAAATTGTCTTGTAGTTCCACAGTGGTGGGGAGATTAGACTTGCAGAGAGCGTCACACAGCTTGTGGTAACTGACTAGTATCTTTTTTGTTCTGAACAAAAACCTAAACTGGAAGTAAAACATGGTGCCTAAGGAGGCACAGAGATGAACCACATTTAAAGAAATAGTACCATATATTATGAGTAATGCATAATACATCACAAGCTCCTTTTCTTGATATCAACAGCAATTGGCTGCTATTTGGTTTTGGGGTGGGAAGGCAGGGAGGTGTTCAGCTGCTCAATAAGGCTTCTGTTGTGTGACAATAAGTCTAGTGTTAAGAAACTGTATTATAAAGTCTCTCCCTTTCTCCCTCCTAGACACTCAATAAATATCAGAGGAGTATTTTTGCACTGTACAGATTTCCTTTGAGAAACTAATAAAAATCACATTATGCTTGTCTATAAAAATGCTCAAAGCTAATCAGATGGTCAGAATGTTTGGGTTTATGAATTTGAATTTGATTCCCTCAGAATTCAAATATTAAAATAATTTATTACGGTAATAATCATTGCTGCTAAATATGTTCAACATATCTACAGAGTGATATTAAAATTTGTATTGATCCTTTTTTGCATAGCTCCAGTAGCAAAGTTTTGCCAATGATAAGGAAAACATTCATATACAATATTTGTTGTTTTTCAGTGGACATCATAAACATTGTTATGCCTACATATATGACTAACTTCATTCACAATGCAAATTCTCGATAAAATGAGGCAGAAGAAAATCAATAGGCATTAGACAAGTAAATGTAATTTACTGAAAGGCTTGCATACAGGTGTAAATGAAAGTAAAGGATCCTGCAATATATTCATAATTTTCTCTTCTGCTGTAGGTTGAAAAGTGGAATGTTGAATGGCCATTTGCTTATTTCACAATGAAATAAGCATAACTGTAAAACAGAGGATGGTTATTTTTTCTTAATATCTTGTATTACTTATCTTAGTTTACTTGCATGCCTCCTACTTTAGCTGTAAATATATGTAGAAATGTTTTATGTTTTAAATCCTTGCACTCAAAGTTATACCCAGAAAGTAATTGCTGTTGCCTTGCAAGCTCTGGTCAAATTATCTTTACCCTGAAAACTTCAATTCATTATTTATACACAGAACAGTAGTGTCAAAACTCATAGCTACCCAAAATGGAACCTTCACTGTGATTTAGGGTCATAGGAAAATAGGTCTGGAAGGGACCTCACAAGGTCATCTAGTTCAGCTCCTTGCTCAGGACAAGATTGCCTCTGACTAAATCATCCCAGTCAAGTGTCTGTCCATACTGTTTGTGAAAATTACCAGGGTTGGAGATTCCACAGCTTCTCAAGGTAGCCTGTTCCCATGCTTAACCAGCCTCATAGTCAGAAAGTTCCTCCTCTTCTCCAACCTAAATTTCCTTTGCTGTAGGCCAAGACCATTGCTCTTAGTCCTGTCCCATAGCAACAGAGAAAAGCCCATCTCCATCCTCCCTGTAATTGTTCTTTAGGTATTTGAAGACAGTTATCAAACCCCCTTTCAGTCCTCTCTTCTAAAGACTAAATAAAGCTATTTTTTCATCCATTTCTCCTAAGTGTTACTTCCCAGGGCCCTAATCCTTTTTGTGTCTTTTCTTTTTTGAAGTGTGGGGCTGAAAGCTGGGCACAGTACTCCAGCTGAGGCCTTACCAGTGCTAAATAGAGCAAAAGAATCAGATCTTTCCCATAAATGTAGAGGCATAAATGGAGATTGGATCAGCAGTCATTACTTGTGTGGAATGTACCATGTTTCTGTTCTTTTCGGGGGCCCAAGACCATTTCATCTGTACCAAGTGTAAGCTGGTGTCCATCTTGGAGGAAAATATTGATGGGTTGGAAGCACAGGTATCTAGACTGTGTGCTACCAGAGAAAATGAAGACTTCTCATTAGCAGTTATGAAAAGATGCTTCTCAAGTAAAATGCTTCTCAAGTAAATCTCAGGATGTCATTCTCCCACTTGACTCGACCTTAGTGAGGCAGCAGCTGGAGTACTGCATCCAGTTCTGGTATCCACAATTCAAGAAGGATGTGGAGAAGCTTGAGAGAGTCCAGAAGAGAGCCATGTTCATTATCAGAGGACAGGAGAGGCTGAGAGCCATGGAACTCTTCAGCCTGGAAAAGTGTAGGCTTAGTGATGACCTGGTGACAGCCTATAAGTACATCAGTTGTGTACATCAGGATCTGTGGGATCTCCATTCACCAGAGTGCCCCAAGGGATGACAAGGTCCAACAGTCACAAACTCCTCCAAGACCATTTTAGGCTGGTCATAAGGAAAAATGTCTTTCTGCCTGAGCCCCCACGGCCTGGAATAGGCTTCTTCCAGAGGAGATGCAAGCACCTACTCTGAACTCCTTTAAGAAGCATTTGGATGCTTATCTTGCTGGGATCCTCTGACCCTAACTGACTTCCTGCCTTTGGGACAGGAGGCTGGACTCGATGATCTCCCAAGGTCCCGTCCAGTCCTAATGTCTATGAAATATATGAAAATCTGGCATGGGTGACCACAAAGAGGAAAGGGAAGTGGCAGAATGTGACTACTAGAAGAAGGAGGAGTCCAAGAATTCAAGAAAAATAGTCTGAACTCAATAACTGTTTTCTAGCATTCTTCAGTGTAACAGTTGGGGGAAAGACAGAGGTGAGAATATCAACAGGCAAGGACCAGAGGTCCTAAACAGCAGTCTAAAGAGCAGGATGTGCAGGGCCCCAGGGACAAGGGCTCTGCACTAAGAAGGAAGAGCATAGTGGTGGTGGTTAGTGAGTTCCTTCTGTGGAGGACAGAATCACCGATTTGTTATCTGGATGTGAGGTCCCAGGATGTGTGCTATCTTTCTGAAGCTCATATTCAGGGTCTTATAGAAGGATTGCCAGAGCCCATCCATCCCTCAGAACACCATGCTTTCCTACTTGTTCATGTATGCACAAGCTATACTGCCTGGAATGACACTGTGCAGATCAAAGACCTACAGGATAGCAGTAAGGGATACAACATGGAAATGACTAGGTCAAAATGCAAAATGCATCTGATTGTATGTATACAGAATGAAAAGAGTGGGGAATAAACAATATGAGCTGGAAGTCACAGCCTTAGAAAATGACAATAATCTGAGAGGTATTACAGACACTTGATGGGATAGTTCTTGTGACTTGAATGTCAACACTGAGGGCTATACTTTGTTTCAGAATGACAGGGTTGGGAGAAAAGATGGTGTCATCATGTTGTATGTCAAATACATACACTTGTTCCCATAAGCATAGCAGGGCTTATTTGTGTCCAGGGCAGCCACAGATGCACTAGAGAGAGTGGGCTTGAATGTCTTGTTGGTTTTCCAATACGTTGTCCTTTAAAATCTATTTTGACATAATATAAGCACAAGATGATTGGCAAGAGAGAAATGTGGCTGTACAAGGAGCTACCAAGAGACTCAAATGCAAAAGGAAAAATAGGCAGGTCACCAAGGAAATAGTAAGAACTTGTAGGGGTAAAGTCAGCAAGAACCTGTAGCTGGGGAGGCATGGCTGTCTTTCTTGGATTTCTTAAAAACATGTTAACAACCTTTACAGCAACATAACATTGACCATCAATTTCCCGCTGCTTTACCTTTAGAAGGTTGGTGTGCTATATCTTGTAGGTGTGCAACATTGTTGATTTTGTGTAGTTTTAGCAATAGGTTAAGCAAGGATTTATATAGGATGGTTTGGATAGGGATGAGCCTGCCTCAGGCAGGGGTTTGAACTCTAGAGGTAACTTCCAGCCCTACTTTTCCATGATTGTATGAGCTTTAAAAATTATGGTATTTTTTCACAAAAAAATGTGCTCCAGAATAAGATAAATACTTTGTTATTAAAAAAGCAGAATGAAGAAAAAAAGATATTTCCTTAAAATAAGTAACTGAGCAGCAGGTAGGGAGCTAAGGCAACGCATTGTTCTTCTCCCTGTTGATTACATTTGGACTTTACTTTCAGTTTTGAATATATTTCTTGCATACAATAAACAGTCAAATTTCCAGAAGATTTTTTTTGGAAGAAAGGTGCATACTGTGTGCAAGAAAATATGACCTCTTTCTGAGGTCAATAATCACCTATATGCTATGGAAAATCAGACTACAGTAAAATCCCTGCTATCCAGCATTTAAATAACTTGAATACTTTACTGAACGGAATTTCCAGCTGGCTGTGGAGAGGAGGTGGGGGAAAGCTTGCACACAATGGCTGTCACCACCCACCACCCTGGGCTGCCACTGCTCCCCCCCACCGTGTGTTGGGGCAGGGAGGGAAGCTCACATATGGTGGATGCACTGCTGCTGCCGCCAGTCCACAGGCACTACCACTGCTCTTCATGTACTGCCCTGCACTGCCACTTCTCTGCCGCTTTGTACTGCATCCAGCGACTGCCACCACTCCACATGCCATGCAGCCATTGCCACCCCCACCACCCACCCCTCACCCCACTCCATGTTATCTGAAAATCCTGCTGGGTTGTTTCAAATAACTGGAGTTTTTACATAACCTGCAAATCCCTTACCCCGGGGATGCCAGATAACAGAGATTTTACTGTATTGATTAGGAAGTCTTCTTCTACAAACCTGTTGGGTTTTTTTTAATCTTATCCCAGGAATGAGTAGCTGATTTAGGTTTTTTGCTGGTACTACTGCTAGTTTGTTCGATGCAAGTACAAGCATGTTTGCCAATTGGTGAAAGAGATGGAAGTTATTTCTAACTTCCAGTAGTGCCACACAAAGTCCAACCATGTAGCCACAGCCCGCTGGCAGTTGGCCCAGAGGTGTAGATACCTCTAATGGCCATGCTGTCCCCATCTGGGTCTGGCAGGCATGCAGCCTGGGGGCTACATGCTGTCACAGGTGGCACCAGGCCACAGCCAGACAGCAGCCCCCACTGCCAGACTGCTGCAGTGGGTAGAGGATGCAGGAAACTCTCAGGGCTGCTTCAGCAGTCCAGCTGGCACAAGGGGTAATGGCCCCAGGAGGAATAGGCTGGTCCCCAGAAGCTATTCATGTTACCCAAATGCCATGGGCTGTAAAGCCCACCTGACTAACTAGTGGCCCCTACAATTTGGGGCCAGTGAATGAATAACACAAAAAATGCTTGGGACAACTAAGACAAAAAAACAGGGTGGGAGTGTCATGTAGGTCAAAGGGTCAAAATATGAAAAGTGTGCCTGAGGGGGACACTAAGCACAGCCCCCCCCCCCCCCCCCCCGGGCCACACCCACCAGTCCTCAAAGACATCCAAGGAGTGAGTGGACATCACCAACTCGTGATCTGGCTGGAAACATGCTCAGACAAGTGAAAAGAAAATGGCCTTACAGTCTCTGGGCACCTTCCCAGCCAGATCCTCCATCCTGGTCAAGTATAGGGCCCACCTGGCCACGGCCAGACGGATCTTGACTAGGAGGTCCCAGGACTTGGTGGGACCTTATTGGATGGGGGGACCAAAAACAAAAAGTTGGGGGGGGGGGTGAAATTCAACCAGAGCCTCAGGAGGAGGTAGAGGGGCTGCAGCTTGGCACACTGGAAAGTCATGTGTGCCAATGTCTCCCTCTGCCCACAGAACGGGCAGGAGACTGGGGTGTCCATGAAGCCCATCACATACACACCCCTGGCAATGGCTCCATGGAGGAGTTGCCAGCTGAGGTCCCCAGTGGTTTGTGGGATGAGGGTGGAGTACAGACCTAGCCACTGGGGTACCCTCAAAAGCTCCTAAAATTGAGTAGCCCTGAGCTACTTGCCAGGACAGCTTTTTATACTGCTGGGGCCAGCAAAGGTGCTGGCCCCAGGCTCTACCTCCCCCTGGCTGCAGACATGGGAGGAGCCAGGCAGGGTTATTTTGCCCTAAGCGGCACAATTTACCCCACACCAAAGTGCATGTCTGGGCAGGTATGTTGAGGGAAAAAGCCCCAGCTCAAATTTACACCACTTCTGTTTAAGCTGCTGTAAGCACACATGCCTGCATGTGTGGACAGGACCCCAAAGTATATTACCAGAATTATTTCAGTCCATTTGAAAAATGCTTGTCCGCATATATAGAACACAATATATTTGCTGATGAGTTGGAAATAAGAATGAAGAGAAATTAAAAAATAAAGTGTATACATTTTATGTATAGTACTATATTTCCAGAATGTTGGGTTTTTTTGTCATAAATGTTTGGGAAATACTTGATTTAAAAACATAAAAAGTAAAGTTTGCATGTGTTTTGCTTGCAAATAAAAGATAATGTAGCACAGTAGAAGTTTATTTAAACTCTGCATACAAATATGCATAGATACCAATTGGATTCAATTTATCCTGACTTAATTTGAATTAACTTGATGGGTCTTTTGACACAAGCTATACTGACTAATTGTAGCTTATTTGGGTGCAGTAAATCAGTGAGCGTAGCAATCAAAAAAACTAAGCCAGATGTTCATAGTTTCTTTGATTGCCCACAGCCTTAGGTTGAAAGAAGAAACATTTTGTTGATTGACTTTTTGTAGCATCTGTCAAGGTGTCGAATGCATTACAGATAGGACTATCAAAATAAGTGGAATGAGTCTGATTCCCCCCTCGTTTTTTATCTAAGAATAAATCTTGAGTAGCGCTATTAAAGTCACAGAATTATATCAGTGTGAAACATTAAACTGAATGTGGAATTAAACCTAATGTCTTAAAGTAGCTGAGACCACCCCTGTGACAGTGGGGTAAGTGGACATATCCATCCTAGCATGGGAGGGCCACAGGAGGCACAGCAAGCCACTGGTGGAGGTCAGCTAAATGCCCTGTAAGGTCAGGAAATGGCCAATCCTTACCTGTAGATGTGGAGCCAACAGAAATGGAGTGGTGAGTATTGTTGCAGCTGTAGTTTATAAGCACCTGCCCCCTGTGGGTTGGCCAGCATATGGGGAGTGACATCATGAGACTGTGCCTTGTGCCACCTAGAATGGAAGAAGTGGGGTTGTGTAAAGCAGAGGGACATTGTGCCAAACCTGTAATGGACCCAGCAATGCTGAAGCAGGTGGGGAGAATAGCCAGATCCCCAACCTGGAAATTCAGAGGGGTTTCCAGGCAGGCAATGATCCAGGGCCACTTGAAGAGAGACTCCCCATGGGCAGCAACACCCAGACACTAAGGGAAGAGCATGTGAGTTCGACAAACACTGTGGCCCAGAGACACAGGCATGACAAAGATGCTGTCAGATTTCATTTCTGTTTTCTTAATAAGCAGTTGACATTTATTTTGGGAGTCACAGAATCCTTAAGGAGGGTATGAACTTAAAGCCATGAATTGATTAACTGAGTGATTTGATTTGAGTGGGAATGAATTAATTTAAGTCTTGATTTGGAAGCCTATGAATTAATTGGGGCCAAGACTTGATTTATGATGACTGTGTATTAATTGCAGACTATGCTGATTTAGAAAAACCCACATATTAATTAGATGTTGAAACTAAATTAGAGGATAAGTGAATTCAATGAAAGCAACATCAAATTCAGAGGTCCTGAGTTAATTAAGGACCAGGTTGTCTCAGGAAGCCCATGAATGTGTTTGAGGACCTGGCCCTTTGCAACCTGAGTGCTGGACTACCATCACTATCCAGATCTTGGTTGACACATGAACAGGATGAAGGGAAGGAAGAGCCCAGGAAAATCCACAACATGAATGTGCCCATGAGGGTTGCCAGTAACACCTTCTTTCTTATTATTAAAGATCCAGGCGTGGTGGGTGAGTCGAGGGAAGTACCCCATGAGCAGGATGCTCTGCAAACCCCATTATATGGGCTGAAGTGGGGTCCAACCAGAGAGATGTCCTCCTGAGCCTCAAGGCATCACCTGTTCTGGCATAACCACTCACAACCCTGCTGAAGAGTCAATGTATTTTTATACTGGTATATTTGTATTCATGCATTTCTTATGGGGTTTTTTTTCACTTGCAAAAGAATTCTGTTAGTGCCATTCACTAGAGTTCAGGGTTGTCTTTATTGCTGTTACAGATTTAGAGTGGAAATTTTCCCTGGAAAGTTTATTCTGAAGATGGGTTCATGATGGCATGGTTCAAAGGTTTTATTTTCCTACTATATTTTGATATGAAAATGATTTAATGGGCATATTTGAAAAGAAGTATTACTCTTCTAAAATGCCTTTTTTGTTTTTTAATAATCAAATAATGATTTTTATTTTATTATTTAGAATGAACCTTCATTTCAAAATACCAGTTAAACACTTCTAATTTATTGAAGACAATGTTTATTTGAAGGAGGTAGACTCCTGACACTGATGTAACAATTGCTGGCTTGAATCTTAGGTCTCCGTAAACTAAATCAAGTTTGATGTTTCTAATGCTAATATTTGTTTATTTTAAATAGAATACAACTTTGTATTTGAAACATATAGAAAATTATCTATATTTAACTGGTTTTGCTAAATGTTAAAAACTATTTAATGTATAGAAAGCTTGGAAAATGTCAGCTCCACCAATGATTGTTCAAATGCACCTTTATATATTCCCTTCCTGGAAGTGTTTCAAAACCTGCAGGTCAGGATCCTGCATTTATAAAAGATAGGACGTTCCCTATATCCCACAAAGAAATGTGGGAGGCAAGAGAGAATATGTGGCTTTTAAGTCACTCTTTTTTCTGTGTGGAAGACTTACTTCAAACTTTCTTTGGGGTCTATAGGTGGAAGTTGTCATTAAATCCTTAATAGGTGCATCTACACATGTGCTAATGCTCTTTAACTTATCATGCTTAAATCTGTGGAGGCACTTAAGGCAAGGGATGTAGTTATCATGGGTGATCTAAATTACCTGGACTTCTGCTGGGAGGAGCAATCAGCCAGGTTGGACTGCTCACGAAGGTTCCTTGCTGAGATACAGGACCTCCACTTAACCCAGGAGATGCACAGTCCCAGCAGGGGGGATGCCCTGCTGGACCTGGTCCTGGCCACAGGCGATGACCTGGTGAGAGGACTCCAGGTTCTTGACCACCTGGGTGACAGTGATCATCGCATACTGGAATTCACCATCCAGCGCTGGGTGTCAAGGGCCTGCAGCAAGGCAGTAGCCCTTGACTTCAAGTGGGCCAACTTCAATGAGTTGAGAAGATTGGTAGGAGAGGTACTGGGGTCCTGGAGGGTAGGGGAACTGAGTGTCCAAGATGAGTGGTCATTCCTTAAGGAGATGATCCTCCAAGCCCAAGGGGTGACAGTTCCAATAAGAATCAAAGGGGTCAAGAGTGCTTAAAAGCCCCCCAGCTCACCAAAGGCTT
>NW_005842550.1:46994-47971 GCF_000455745.1 Alligator sinensis
GTACATCCAGTGGAAGAGAGGGGCTATCACTAAAAAGGAGTATACCTCCATCGCTCGAGTCTGTAGGGAGGCTGTTAGGAAAGCTAAGGCAGATACAGAACTAGGCTTAGCATTAAGGATCAAAGACAACAAAAAGTCCTTTTTTAAATACTTAGGGAGTATGAAGAAGGCACTGGGTAATGTAGGGCCCCTGCAGGATTCACTAAGCAATCTGGTGGTTGCACCAGAGTAAAAGGCAGACATTTTTAACAATTTCTTTGCCTCCATTTTTTTTGTACAGAGACTGGGACTCCCCCACTGAGATTCAGGATGGACTCAGGAGAGACTCTGCCAGGCCTAGGGTCAGGGAGGACCGAGTTAGGGAACTTCTGGAGGGGCTGGACATGTTCTGATCAGCAGGTCCAGATGCTCTCCACCCCAGGGTTCTGAGGGAATTGGCAGGGGTTATAGAGGGGACCCTGGCACAGCTTTATGAGCACTTATGGTGCTCTGGCCAGGAGCCAGATGACTGGAAGAAGGCCAATGTGGTCCCCATTTTCAAAAAGGGAGGAGGGAGGACCCAGGCAACTATAGGCCTGTTGGTCTTACTTCGATCCTGGGGAAGCTTTTTGAGAAGATTATTCAGGAGCACGTCTGTGAAGGACCAGCAGGGGGTATGAGGTTCCGGGGCAACCAGCCTGGGTTCATTAGGGGCAGGGCCTGTCAGACCAACCTGATTGCCTTCTACGATCAGGTCACAAAATCATTGGACACAGGTGTAGTGGTGGATGTAGTCTTTCTGGACTTCAGGAAGGCCTTTGACACTGTCTCCCACCCCATTCTCATTAAAAAGCTAGATGACTGTGGCATTGATGCCTACACGGTCAGATGGTTTGCAAATTGGCTGAGGGGTCACACCTAGAGAGTGGTGGTGGATGGGTCATATTCGACCTGGAGGGATGTGGGGAGTGGAGTCCCCCAGGGCTTGGTCCTTGGGG
>NW_005842550.1:48115-72812 GCF_000455745.1 Alligator sinensis
AATAAGATGGGATTCAATACTGACAAGTGCAGGGTACTGCACTTGGGCAGTAAGAACCAGCAGCATACCTATAGGCTGGGGAACTCCCTTCTTGAAAGCACAGTGGCAGAAAGAGATCTTGGAGTTATTATTGATTCCAAAATGAACGCGGGCCACCAATGTGAGGACATGGTCAGTAAGGCTATCCACACCTTGTCACGCATCCACAGATGCATCACAAGCAGGGCCAAAGAGGTGATCCTCCCCGTCTATGTGACATTGGTCAGGCCACAGTTGGAGTACTGCTTCCAGTTCTAGGTGCTGCACTTTAGGAGGGATGTGGCCAGCATCGAGAGGGTCCAGAGGAGGGCCACTCGCTTGATTTGGGGACAGCAGGGCAGACCCTACGAGGAGAGGCTACGGGACCTGAACCTGTTCAGCCTTCATAACAGAAGGCTGAGAGAGGACCTGGTGGCTGTCTGTAAACTTGCTGGGGGGACCAGCAGGGGATGGGAGAGAACCTGTTCCCCTGACCACCTCCCAGAGTAACAAGGAATAACGGCCATAAGTTGTTTGAGAGTAGGTTCACGCTGGACATTAGAAGGCACTACTTCACAGGGCAGCTGGGATCTGGAACCAACTTTCAAGGGAAGTGGTGCTGGCTCCTACCTTGGGGGTCTTTAAGAGGAGGCTTGATAATTACCCAGCTGGGGTCATATGAGCCCAGTATTCTCTCCTGCCCAGGGCAGGGGGTTGGACTTGTAGATCAACTTAGGTCCCTTCCAACCCTACATCTATGAATCTATGAATCTGATACCTGCACTTGCAGGTATCAAATTTAGGTGTGATTAACCTAATTTTGCCATTTTAATGTGCATTAAGGGCATGCATGTGTAGACGTGTGCCCATAATGCACATTAAATTAGGTTAATGTGCATTAATGTGTATAAATGTGCTCAAAGACTTCAGACATGAAAAAGTTGGGTTCATAATACAATAATGTTTCAGTGTGCCTTTTTCCTCCCTTCCCACCACCTGTGATTCTCCTTTCTCATACTGCTTAGTGAATGTAATGTCAAAGAGATAAATTTAACCTGACAGATCAAGATAATAGGGGAAGGATTCTGGAAACATTACTATGGGTGATGAGCTGTAACACCAATTAATTTGGGAAGCAGTAAGCTCCCGGCTTCTACCACAAAACTCTGTATATGCCTCAGTCATCAATGAAAGCACATTCAGAGCATGAGATTAAATAAAAGAGTATTTACCAAGAGAGCTGTTTCATTATGATTCAATTTTCAGTTAAAGGACTTCAGATTAAGATTTTAACCCTTTAAATAGAGCCCCAACATGACTAATAAAAACCCTGGTTAGTTTACAAATAGATATTTAAATTTTATCAGCATTTGCTTTTTTGTTGTCTAAAGTCACAATTATTTTGCAAATATTCATATTTCTCAGAGCTTTTGCAATTTGTCTGCCATATATATTATTAAACCTGAATCCAGAATTAGAAACCCCTTTTTATTTCATTCCCTTTAAAAATAGGTTAATTTGTTGTATGTTTGTTTTTTGGTTGTTTTGAATTATATTTTCTGACATACCAGAAGTATAGATCCATGAACCCATAAATCTGTATTCATAAATGGATACTGCCTTGTCAAGGGGATATGAAATGGATACAAAACATTTGACATATCTACGTGAGATACCTTAATGTGCAGTCAGTGGACTGATCTACTGCACATTAGCGTGTCACGGTAAAAACTGTGCTACTGTGCAGTGCAGTTATTCTACTGTGCATTAAGCATCACAAAAAAGTTTGCCTTCGCTACTGTATATTAGCACAGCTTCTGAATAGAAGAGGTACTAAACTTAGTGCGCAGTAGCAAAGGTGCATTAATGAACATGTAGACATGCCCACTGATTTCTATTCATGGCAGAGCTGATTTGAAGGTTCTTAAGTCACTTGAAGGCCCATCAATGAGCTGCTGTAGAGATCATTCTTGAGTTAAGGGATTGACAAAAATGATCTTGAAGCCTGGCAGGCAGCACTAAACTAAGAGGACCTGGAAGAAGATAGGGCTACATTGGTTATATTTTGGTTTTAGACCCACTCTTATGGTCACATGTATCACCAGAATCAGCTATGAGTTCACCTGTTTTTTCCAACTGGGCATAACAGTCCAACGGCAGAAGAAGGTGTGTTTTTATGCATAGATGAGAGCAGGGTAAGAGATACAAGTAAAAGGAGAGTCATTAATAGGGAGCGGGTTTTATATTTGAAAACCCCTTTTAATGACAATGATTTCAAAAGGAACTTCTCAGGGATTTATAATCAATCTCCACTTTGAAATGACCTCAACTCACATTTAAATGAGATGGCCAGATTTTTGGAAGTGCTCAGGCAGTATTCAGCAGCTCCTATTGGAGTCCAACCATTTTGTTTAAGTGTCCAAATGGATGCTGTGCATACATGTTTTCCTCTTTGGTACTTGGGCTGTTTTGCTGCTTTGACATTAATTTGATTCTATATAATCTCATTTCTTCTCTCTACTCCTCTAGTTCAGCATCCTTGGATCCAAGAGGCTGTACTTGTGCTTTGAGAATCATGAGCTACTGGCACTGGCTGCACACAAATGCCAGTCGCTGTTCAGTCTGCAGACTAATTAGCATGCTGCTGCTGTGCTCCTTCTGTAATTACACTGGGATTTGATTCTGTGACTTGAGGACTGGGTTGAACTAGAGATATAAGGCTAGATTTTATCCTCCCATAGGATCTCGGTGTGGGTCAGAATTGGTCCCTTTCATCTTTCTCTTTAGGTTAAATTTTTAGTTATTTCATGTAATGTTTTTAAGGCTCCGCTTCTCTTTAGTCCACTGAGAACTAATTTAAAAGCTTGCTCTGCCATAGTGCCAAACATCCACTCAGCAAAAACTCCCTGGTGTTCAATTTGTCAGTGTGTCAAAGAATGTAAATCACTGATAATTCTACTGAAGCCAGTAGAGCTCCACCTGTGCAAAGCCTATGTCAGAAAGATGAGTATTAACCCCTAGCATGATACAAGCATAATCCTTACATCTGAAGATCCCACAGGTCATTAGAGCTGACCATTCATGTGAAAAAGGACAGCCAAGAATCATGTCACTCAACCACAGTATCCTCAGGCATAAATCAGTGTCCATCCCACTCCTACTGGGAGTAGGACAGGACCCAAAATAAGCCCTTTATACACCTTGCAGTCCCTGACGGTTCACATTAAATTCATTCCCTTTGCCCAGAAACTTCCTTCAAGAAGCTCTCAAATTAATCTCAATTCCTACCTCTAAATCCCGCTAGGAAGTTTCAGAAAAGCATCTCCTTATTTAGGTAGTGTTGCTACTACTTTCTGCTTCTCTCTGGATTATTCATGTGACAGGGATGAGGTGAAGGAATCAATTGGTCAATTATTTTCCCCTTTTCCTCATGAGACAATGAGAGTCAAGCTAGATGAACTCTGCTTCCCTTCCTTCTTCCCCTTCCCCGCATTTGGGTACCACACTCTTTTCCCTCTCAAAGATTTGTCTGGGTGTGTGTTTTGCTTTTGTTTTTCTTCCTTGTAGTAGACTTTTCACCCCCATTCACTGTTGCCTTTCATGACTGAACTGCCCTCTCCTTTAGTGAGAACTGAGAAATGTAAGGGATGGGGGAAGGGTCAGATTAATCTTTACACCCTTTTTTGCCTTTGTGTCCTGTTACACATCTGTCTGTGAATAAGGTACCACACAGTAATGTATTCTGGCTTAATGATACGGTTCTATATTGTTTCACTATATTTAAATAAAGAGAGAGGGGGAAAAAAGACTAAATAGGATTTAGCTATCAGTGGTTTATGTACTGAAAACATTCCATTTCTACAAGAGCAAGAGAGTCCTAAACTACATTGGTGGTTTTTCTTTCTGTGAGTTATGTGTATCATTAGAGTTAAATGTATCATTTCATACACAATCACAACTGAGTTCCACTTGGGTAATGTGCATCCAAGTCTGCTGTATATCTGCATGAAGTATTTGTAGTTGTGCATATTAAGAGGGCATTATATGACTAATTGTCCTTGCATATGTTTTATCCCTGAGCCTGGCTTTCAAATGTGTGATTTCGCTTTCATCTTACTTTTTGTAGAAGATAATTTTAACCTACCCATTAAATTTAATGAGTAATCACACAAGCTAGCTGCTGCTTCTACATAGCACATTTGTGCCTACAGTCATTGGAAAGATTATGCAAAGCATAAAAAATGAATGCACACATGAAAAAAATGCTTAATACTCTGAAATATTCAAGAATCATTTAATCAAAAAATTCTCAGGTATGATCTGAATTTCTAATCTGCTTTTTCTCTTTCCTTGTAGCTTCTAGGAAAGATACATCACTAGATAATTTACAATGCCCCAGAAGAGTATAGTTGGGGTTTTTTGTGGCAGAGAGGGGTGTGAGGGAGGTTGATTAAATGAAATAAAGACACACCATTCCCATGCCATCATAAATGAAAAAAGAAATATAGGGTTGCATGTTGTTTAAGCCTCATCTGTTCTCATGAAACTGTAACCATTGTTATTCTCATGGGGTAACTTGTTACCCCACAATTTGACAATGTTGATCTCATGGAATAACTTGTTACCCCACCCACATGAACAAAATGGAACCAGTGACAGCAATATAAATGTACAAAAAACTATTTATTAAATATATAGATTGTTTAAAAGAATATTTATGATGATGTGAACCCCAAATATTATTTAACTAGAAATACAAACAAAATTTAAACTTTTTTTCTAGTTTCAAAACGTGAATGAACAATTTGCTAAGTCTACCGTTCACACTGTTTTCAAACTAACAATTACTTCCAAAAACATTTCCTAAACGTTTTAACTAAATATTGCATTCCTCACAAAGCAGCAGTGATGTACTGTGGTGCACACAAACAAATCACTTACAACCTTCGCATCATTTCCGGGTTTTGCAGTCATCTGTCCTTGGACAAAAAGCACAACGTCCAGTCATGCTTGCAGAAGGTTCTACTGGGGTGTGTTCTGGCAATTTGCAATTTAGGGCAGTCATACCATACTTGATGGATTTAGACAGATTCCATGTATCCATCATTCTTCATTTTATTTGTCTGTCGATCAACTGTTCTCCAAGCTCCTGCAAAAGTAAGTGCCATCTTCTTAAACGTGATTGCTTCCATTTTCCATTGTGGCCTAGCCAAATGATGGGGCTGGCAATGGCAGCCACATCCAGCATATTGAAAAATAGTGTCATTGGCTACCTGTTGATTTTACATCTTCAGGTGGTCATACGGACTAAGCGGTCAAGGTTAGCCACCCCACCCTTGTTTTTATTGTAGTCATGGATGATGTCCAGCTTTATTGGCTCTCCACCCACTGGCAGGTCATGATACATGCTTGACAGCAACAACGCAACTTTGGACTTCTTTAGAACATAGGAAACTAGGGTGAGCTCCCCATAAAAGGCAAAAATGGATGAAAAGGTCTCCCTTCTTTGATATGCTTACATTTTTGTTTGGGATATAGGGTCTGTTTTTCCAAAACATACCCACGTAGGTCAAGTCGTGATGTAACATTCTTTCTGCCAGGTCAGTACTTGTGAAGAAATTGTCACCCACAATATTCCTTTCCATCCTGTACCAGGTATGAAGCAGTTTTTCAATGACCTGGGTAGCAAGATTACCTTGTTGTGGAGCTTCTGGTTGCTTGCCCAGGTAGATGTCTCCAGACAGGGGGAATGATGTTGCAGCATCACAGCACCACCCATTTTCAAGCCATATTTGGCAGGCTTCCTGGCCATATACTGTCTCAAGGGACAGTGATCCCTGAATGCAATGAGATGCTCATGAACCGCCAGGTGTATTCCTGGTATATACCATTTCCTGAACTACTCCACAAATTGTATCCAAATATCTCTAAAGGCAGCAAGCTTGTCCACAGCTCTGCTTTATTCATTTGTCAGTTTGTTGTCAAATCTCAGGTTGTTGGTGATCTGATGGAATCATTTTAAACTCATTGTGGCATGGAAGCAAGAACACCTGGTGTATTGCTCCCACAACTCTTCCATTGCCTCATGACCACTCAGCAGTAGGAGGCTGATGTAACCTTTCAGCTCTGTTTCTTTTTTTTTTTCACTCCTTTCTACTTTCAGGATAGCTATCATTCCACTCCCTGAATCTTCTTTCTCCCTCTCAGTTTGTTTCTCTGATGATAACAGTCAGGATATATTGTGCGAAAAACAGGGGGAATGTTTCCACCACTGTGTCTTTATTACTTTCTCTTGTTGGCCCAACACTTTCATGTACTATGTCCTTGGCTGTTTTGCAATGATGTATTAGCTATGGACTTTTTCCCCCACACACTGCCATTCCTTCCTCTAAAGGTGTCATCATCTGCAAAGTTTTTTGGGGGTGGTGGCAGTGGTTCTGCTCGATGTCCTGCTGTAGCTCTCCTCAGTCTTCCATGGCAGGCCCGGGCTGGACCTCTTCCCTTTTACACTGGAAGTTTTGCCATCACTTCTGCTTGTGGCACCAACTCTTCCTCATCTGAGATGGATGAAGCTTCCATAGACACCTGGTCTTCTTGCTGTGAACAATCTCCCATGTCTGGAACAAAGTCAGCATCCTCACTGCCTTAGGATAAGATTCCATCAGTGAATGTGTCACTGTGATCCCTGGTTACCTGTACAAGACAGGCTTCAGCATTGAATATGCACTACCTTTTCATCCTGGACTTCAGAAAAAAAAGAAAAAAATGATTACTGCTGAATGCATATAAATAACAATCAAAGACAAGCCTGTCCACCTATGATGTTACAGAAACAATTCTGCCCTGCCCTATGGCAGCGCAGGTAGCACCCTCTCCTCCTGGGCATAGAAGCCAGAGATCAGCATCCACCCTTTTCAGGCAACCAAATGCGGGTGGATGCTGTTTGGAAACCACACATGCAAGGGCTTATTCAGAACAGGTAAAAGGGGCATGTGGGGTGTCAAGCCCTTGCCGTTGAAAGGGACTCCATAATGTATGCTGTATTGCAGTATGATATAGTTCTATTTCTTCTCTGCTGTCCTCTTGCTCCTTGTCCTTAGTTCCAACAAAGTCAGGGCAAACTAGCTTGTATGTTATGAAAGGGGCAGGTGAGTTGGGGTTTTGCCATGAGAAAAGAGGGCAGAGGTGGATTTGGGTGTGACAAAGGGTTTGGGGGTCTGTTTTGGCAAAGGTGGGGTGTTTTGATGACCTTGCAGCCTGCAAACAAACTGGTTAGGAAAAGGGATTAGCACATCTTCTGCAAAAGCAGTGTGGAGGATGCCCATCCATTAGTTACCATGGATACCTGAAGTGGGCATGAATGAAGTGAGAATGAATGCTGACCTTTCAGATGCATCCACCCAAAGTGGCCAAACAGGTCTAGGCCATCATTTATACAGAAATTACATTGGGGTAACAAGTTAGCCCAATGCGTTAACATGGGCTTGGGGTAAGTTGTTACCTCATATAGAAAAACACATTCATGCCTGGGGTAACATGTTACCCAGGGCAGTTTTTCATCCACAGAGAGCAAATCATTCATGTAAGCTGGCTGTTCTTTGGGGATATTAAGCAATGCAGTGCCAGTGACAGTCTTAAAAAGATTTTTTTTTAGAATTAACTAACTTTAAGATACTGAACAAAATATGCGTCTGGGGTAGGAAATTACGCCATTGGAATGTCTGATAGTTAAATTGGGCTTTTGCTTCAGATGGAATTCTGGGAGGGACAGTGTTTCAGGAAATGCACTCCATTTTCTATAGACATGGATAAATGAATAGGTAAGCCATGATAGGTTAATTCTTCAGTCATAAATCTGGTATTATGCATCCACGCACAAACAAGAAGCAGTCAGGAATGAGAGGGTGCATAAGGCAGAACTTGCCACAACAAACTACGTCAACAGCAGGAGCGCACTCGTATCCTAGGGACTTTTGTAACTTTGGGACCCCAAATAAAATATGCTACAGTATGTTGTGAGACATTTAGCAGGCAGTACATGAAAGTCTCAAACTTAAAATTGTGTGGGACATATGCAAAGCAAAGAAAAAATCCCAAGATCTATTAAGCAGCTTATAGATTCATAGATTCATAGATGTTAGGGTCGGAAGGGACCTCAATAGATCATCGAGTCCGACCCCCTGCATAAGCAGGAAAGAATGCTGGGTCTAGATGACCCCAGCTAGATACTCATCTAACCTCCTCTTGAAGACCCCCAGGGTAGGGGAGAGCACCACCTCCCTTAGGAGCCCGTTCCACACCCTGGCCACTCTAACTGTGAAGAAGTTCTTCCTAATGTCCAATCTAAATCTGCTCTCTGCTAGCTTGTGGCCATTATTTCTTGTAACCCCTGGGGGCGCCTTGGTGAATAAATACTCACCAATTCCCTTCTGTACCCCCGTGATGAACTTATAGGCAGCCACAAGGTCGCCTCTCAACCTTCTCTTGCGGAGGCTGAAAAGGTCCAGTTTCTCTAGTCTCTCCTCATAGGGCTTGGTCTGTAGGCCCTTAACCATACGAGTGGCCCTTCTCTGGACCCTCTCCAGGTTATCCGCATCCCTCTTGAAGTGCGGCGCCCAGAATTGCACACAGTACTCCAGCTGCGGTCTGACCAGTGCCCGATGGAGGGGAAGTATCACCTCCTTGGATCTATTCGTCATGCATCTGCTGATGCACGATAAAGTGCCATTGGCTTTACTGATGGCTTTGTCACACTGCCGACTCATGTTCATCTTAGAGTCCACTAGGACTCCAAGATCCCTTTCCACTTCCGTGCCACCCAGCAGGTCATTCCCTAGGCTGTAGGTGTGCTGGACATTTTTCCTCCCTAGGTGCAGCACTTTGCATTTCTCCTTGTTGAACTGCATTCTGTTGTTTTCTGCCCACTTGTCCAACCTGTCCAGATCTGCTTGCAGCTGTTCCCTGCCCTCCGGCGTGTCCACATCTCCCCATAGCTTTGTGTCATCTGCAAACTTGGACAGAGTACATTTCACTCCCTCGTCCAAGTCACTGATGAAGACATTAAAGAGTATCGGGCCAAGGACCAAGCCCTGCGAGACCCCACTGCCCACACCCTTCCAGGGAAGGCCTTCCTGAAGTCTAAGTATACGACATCCACCCCTCCTCCTGTGTCCAGGCATTTCGTAACCTGGTCATAAGAAGAAACTAGATTGGCCAGGCACGATCTGCCTGCCACGAACCCATGCTGGTTTCCCCTCATCATAATTTGTCCTGCCGGGCTCTCACAAATGTTAGCCTTGATAATTTTTTCAAAGACTTTGCCAAGGATGGAGGTGAGACTGACTGGCCTATAGTTGCCCGGGTCCTCCTTCCTCCCCTTTTTGAAAATGGGGACCACGTTGGCCCTTTTCCAGTCCTCCGGGACTTGGCCCGTGTGCCACGAGCTTTCAAATATTCCCGCCAGTGGCTCTGCAATGATGTCGGCCAGTGCCTTCAGCAACCTCAGATGGAGTTCATCCGGGCCTGCCGACTTAAAGGCATCCAGTTCTTCCAAATGACTCTGCACCATCTCAGGGTCTATGCATGGTAGTCTGGTGCCTTGCTGCTGCCTCTCTACAACCCCAGTGAGAGACTTGTCGTGCCCCTCACTTAGGAACACTGAGGCAAAGAACTCGTTGAGGACTTCAGCCTTGTCCCCTCTGTCTGTCACCAATTGTTTCTGCCCATTTAGCAGGGGTCCTATTCCTCCCTGGGCCTTCCTTTTACTCCCAATATATCTAAAAAACAATTTCTTCTTTCCTATAGAGAGAAATGGTGTTCTTTTTCAAACAGTAATGGCAGCCATATGGGCATGGCATGACTTGTTTTCCTTGATGTGGTCTTCACTAACTATTGCCATGACACATCTGGCTTCCCACTGTTTGAATGTACACTACATAACAAATCCTCAGATGTTCAAAACTGTAGATCATTTTGCAGCAAGGCCAGCATCACTTTTAACAGGACTGTATAGCCTGCTTCTGCATGATAGTGGTGACCAAACTGAAGGCTGGGATGTCCCAGAGGTAAATAAGAATGGCTTGCTCTAGGACCATCATAAGTTTTATTGCTAGCTCTGAACACAGAAAATAAGTATGGAGCAGTAAAAAGAATTGTACTGCAGAATGGGATCAGCAGCAGCAGCAAATATTCATGATAAAGAAGGCCTCTTACATGGAAATCTATGTGGATCTACCCCAGAACAGCTAAGGCAAGCTATTACCATGAAGCCATGTTTGTCACAAGAGCTGTGTGGAATTTCACCGGCTGTTTTGATTCAACATTATTTTGACTCATTTTGAGGTCAAAACAGCAAAACTGAATAGAAACAAAGGGCTTTGAAACAGCCTCAAAACAAAACAAGGCTAGTTGAAACATTTCAGAAGTTTCAAAACATTTTGTTTTTCGAAGCAGCCAGCAGCCAGGTGGTGGGAGACAGGGGAGAACCAGGGCTGTGTAGCCACTGGGAACAGAGCCCTATTGGTCACAGAGGATGGCTCTACCTATCTGGAAATAGAGAACCCCAAGTGCTACAGGTCTGTTGCCAACCTGTTTGGAATGGGTAAATCTCCTGGATGTGCTATCATGTATGAGGTGTCCATTCACATAAAAAGAAAAGCTTTGTCGTTGCATACCACAAGGTTTGCCAAACTCCAGTGGACTGCCAACAGGTTTGAATGCATGGAATCCTTAGTGGTATTGGAGTCCTGCTGGTGCCCCTCACTCACCACCCACAGCCACCCAGCATGGCTGGTACCCCTCACTCCCCACCCGCCCAGGGCCACAGGACTAGGGACCTGGGTTCACTGCCTCCTGCCCCTCCACAGCAGCACCTGAGCCCCAACTGTCACATGTGGGAGGCAGCAGCTGCTGCAGCAGAGCAGAGCAGAGCATGGAGCTCAGAGACCGTGCCCCCACCCCCCCCAACACACACAAACATGATGGGTGGCATGGTCAGAGTGGAGCCCGTGAGGTAGGGAAGGATGTGGGCTGGGGCTCATTCCCTGCTGTCCTCCCCCTAGGCTCAGCAAGTGAGACTTGGCACAGCACAGCACAGCAGGGAAGCTTGGTGCTGCCACCACGAGCCCCACACCACCATGGAGAGGTACCTCCTGCCTACCCAGCAGCAGCAAGGGGCACAACTCTGCACTGCCACTCCTGCTGCTTCCAGCAGGGCAGGGGGCACCTCACTATGGTACAATGGGGCTTGTGGCAATGGCAGCAAGCTTCCCTGCCCCACTCTGTCCTGCCATGTCAGGTCCCACCTGCTGGGATGTGGAGGCCTCAGGGGGAGGGCAGAAGGGCAGGCATAAACTCAGGTCCAGAATTGCTAATTTACCAGGGATGGAGAAAGGGATAGAAGCTTGTTACTTGATGCAAAATCCTTACTGATGAAAGGTATCTAAGAAGGGCAGAGGACAATGACTCTCATAGTGTTGGCTGAAGGTGCTGGGATTTTAGATGATTGGTCCTACAGAATTAACCCAGAGTTGCAGAGCACTTAGGTGCCCTGCTCCTTAGAGGAGAAACTGCTAGCGACAGAGGCCTATGAGTGGGGAGCCCCAGCTGCTGGTTACCAGGGCAACCAGAGGGAGCTAGTGGCCCATACCTGCCAGAGGTCAGCTGACTGGAAGGGGCAGGACCTGGCCCACATATAAACCCCGGAGCTGAGGCCAGGAGGGCAGTTCCCTGCTGGCAGCCAAAGAGGAAGGAGCTCTGCCTGGGCACGCAAAAGGGGGAGGCCTGACTGCATGAGTAGCTCCTGATACTGGTGAGGGATGGAGCACCCCTGGGGTGGCTTGAATGATGTCACAGCCAGGCAGCTTGGATTTATGTTATAGCCCAGGGGCTTGTGTTTTGTGTTTGCTGTTTAAAACCGGTGGCTTGGGTGAGGCTATTAGGGGATGGAGGAGGCCTCATAGGGGACCCATGGCAGTGTGGGGACCCTGGCGCCAGAGAGGGTGCAGCACTGGGGCTGCGGAGAGCCCGAGGGCCAGTGAGGCGCAGTGCGAGACAGGGCTGAGGAGAGCCCAGGGAGGACAAGGGGGCCAAATTATAACAAGGCCCAGACCTAACAACACCAGATCCATCTGCGAGGCTTGGGGCGTGGTAAAGGGGTGGTTGGAGCCACACAATGCCCATAAGGCTAGGGTGCCCCTAAACGCCTATTGTAGAACAGGACTGACAAGGGGTCCAGGAGCCCATGGGATCAGAATACAGCAAAACTGTGTCCAAGAAGATGTAAAGACAGCCTCCCTAATACATATTTAACACCAAAGATATGGCCAGCGAGAATCGAGGGTGCCCTTTGGGCCAAATTGGCACAGTAAGGGGGCCTTGGGGAGATCACGGCCATCCTGTAGGACCCTGCACCATGACACCCAGGTATAGCTGAGCAAATTTATCCTGTTAATTGGTCCAGACAATATGCCTCATGCTTAGCTTGAAAAGATGTTCTGGGGAAAAGTGCTCATTCAGGCTCCTTGACTCACTCAACTTCCAACTTCTTTTCTAAGTCTCTGGATACGGGTTCCAGTCAGTGCTAGTGTTGGTGTTGAGCTGTGGAGCTTGAACTTCTGCCCCATTCAGATGTGACTGAAACACACTAAAGAATCACAATTGATTTTTCTTCTCAAAGGTGCACAAGACTCCGTTATCCTGTCATCACCTTCTCCTGCTTCATGATTATATCACTTGTTTCTGTCCGTCTGCAGCATTCATAGAGGATTCCAGCATTCTCAATGAATATATTTCACCCTATCATGCTTCAAGGCCCATGATCTCTTAACAGAACTCATTCCAGACAATGAAGGCTTGAATTCATGGTGGCTTTTCTGGCTGGCTGCATTGACCATATTGTCCCTTTCAAGAACAGGGGCTGATTCCTCAATGTATTGTGCTGTACAGTGCTGCACTGCACTCCCTAGTGTCAGTGCCATGATATGGCCAGCCAATCAGGAGGCAAATTATCAGACTGAAGGTGTGCCAAGTCAGGACACCATAGCAGAGCCTCCAGATTTTTAAAAAGTATTTTTATTATGTAAAAAGAAATATACAAAACTTCAAACCCTGCTGGTATATATTTTTTACACAATTCATGAACCAACCAAAACCAAAGCTTTGCTTCCTGCAATCTATAGAAAAACAGATGTTCCCCATAGAACAAAAATGACCCCATAGACTTGTAGTGCTGTTTAGGGGCATGGTGGGCCATATGACCTACTAAAGGTGTTCTATAATTTACATACCTTCTTTAGGTATACAGGGGAGTAGGTTCTAGATCAGTTGGGTGACAGTTGGAAAGGGTGAGGGCCCCTACAGGGTCTAAGGAAGAAAAGGTTCAGGGCTGTGACTGGATTGCCCAGAGAGCCCAGGGAGTCTGTGAAGTTTTTCTCTTTAGGGTTTTACATTAAGGCTAGTGGAATCTTCACCAGTAACAGACTACACCAGTGTCTTGCTGGTGAGGCCTGAGTTGCTATCTCAGAGGCAGCATCCTCAAGAGCAACCGTAAGCAGCCACAGGTGACAGACAATAGACATTAGTGAGTAGTAAGAGTTATGGCAGCAGCAGCAACAGCAGCAGCAAGTGTCACACCTTAAAGTTTTGGCAACAGCAGCGATCCTCAGCTGGACTCAGAGCCACAAAGCCAATACCAGGATCAATGCATTCTCTGTAAAGTCTCTGCATCTCCACATCTGTCATCATTATCCCTGCCCCGGCATCAATGACAGCCTCTAGCAGCAGCAGAAGCAGCAGGGAGGAGAAGCAGAACCTCTGAGAATGTGAACTCTGTGTCCAAAAACACAACATCCAACAGCTCTTGAAGAATTGCATTGTCCAGCTCTGTGGCATGTGATCCAAGAGGTCCAAGGAATTCTTCAGGGAAAACTTCAAAAGGCTGGAGAAGGAGGAATCAAAGCAGCTGTTTAATCAACAGAAATCAGGTTTGCACTTGGACTTGAAGAAGGATGAAAACTCCCCAAGTCTGGTGACAGAGCAAATGGCCAAGGCTGATCCCCTGGGGCGGTGACCTAGGACACTTGTGGGAGGAGGGGTCACTCAAAACTGTGGCCCCAAAGGCCAGACAACTGAGATATTAAGGGTTATTAGATTTGTGTTGAATACTATTTGAATTTAATATTTTAAATAGTTTATATTTTGGGTTACTTTAATATTAAAGAGAACCCAAGGGAGTTAGATGTTAAACAACTAGGGCACATCTACACATACATTAATGTGCTTTAATGTGCATTAAATCTAGTACCTATGGGCATTTGTACACCTGCTCCAGGAGTGTGCGTGTATGGGGGGGGGGGGGGACTTTAATTAGAGTGGCTCCAATAGCCTCTCTAATTAAAGCGACAAGAGCGTCACATGGATCAGCATCCCTATGCTTAAAAATGGTGGCAGGGGGTGCTTTAATTGAAGCTCATTCAACAAGCTTTAGTTAAAGTGCCCCCATCACCATTTTTAAATGCAGCGACGCTGATACACAAGATGCTGGAGTCTCCTGGAACTCAATAATTACCATGCTCCAGCAAGATTCAATTGAGCCTGCTCCAACATACTATAATTACTCACTGCTCATGTGTAGGCACCCTCAAGTGTGAGGTCCTAGGAAAATGTACATTAGTCTCTCTCAATGCATATTAATTAAAAGCACAATTTTTTAAGTGATGCTTAATGCACATGCTTGTACACATAATGGGGTATAATCCTCATTAAATAAAATAGCTTTATTAAATGTACAATCTTTTATTTTAGAATGTTGCAGCAATGTTTGCATGTAATAGCCTTTACAATGAATTAAGCTCAGTGTGCAATTTCCAATAAATTCCAGCAGTGGGAGCCACATACCGATCCACCCCTCTGCTGTTTTAGCTGCTCGATGACAGCAGAGGGCACCATCAAACCAGTAATCCCTAGACCACTGCAGGGGACCCTCCAGGCATGCTCTATCCCCAATCTGCCCTTGCCCATGCTTACAAGCCCAGCCTCAGCACCAGCCATTTATCTACACACCCCTACTGCACCCCCAGACCATACATCCCCCATCCCCACACCACGTAGCCCCCCTCCATCACACCACTTTCTTTGCCCTATGCGCATGCCACATACCTTCCTCCACCTGCCCAAACAGGTGCTCTGCCCCTTGCATCTTCCTCATCCCCCATCAGACAGCCCGTGGACTGCAGGGATCTCCATGTCAAGCTGCGAGCAGCCCCTCCCACACACCCAAACTTTATGAATTCCCACACTATTCTGCCTATGAAAGAAAACAAGGCAAATGTTTATTTTAAATCTTTATTTTTTTTAGAGGCCATGATTATCTATAGTTACAAAAAACAATATAGTAAATAAATTAAATAGGTAAATAAATGAATTAAAATAAAATAAAATAAAATAAAATATGAACAAATATAAAGATAAATAAAAATGTAAAGATAAATAAAATATAAATAAGAAATATATGTAAAAATATTCTAAAACACTATAACACATAAAACAGTATAAAACATTAGAAGGCAGTATGAAAACATTATAAAAACATTATAAAACTTTATAAAAATATCATCAAAAAGTGATAAAATCATTATAAATATTATAAAACATAAAATATTATAAAAATATGAAAAACATTATAATACTATTATTCAAATATTATCAAAACATTATTACACATGTATATTATTTATACTATTTACATATTTCTATTTCTACTCTATGCTCTACTTAAATTCCTCTTTCTTTTTATTCTTTTTACATATCTATATCTATCTGTCTGTCTTTATCTATTTCTATTCTAGTTTCTTATTGATTAATAACTCTTATTTATTCCTTCATTATTCTCTTCTATGTCTTCTCCTTTTCTTATTCATTCATTATTTTTCACTTCTTCTATTTCTGAGCTTAGTCTTCTGCAGGGGAAGAAAGAAGAAGTTTGGTTTCGGCCCATAGCCCCAAAACCACCTCCTTCACCTACCCTGACAGCATAGAAAGTCGGTGGGATATTTCTGACATTACCTAGATATTACTTGAGATGCAGCGTATCGCAGGGGACAGGACTGGCATGCAGAATCTGCCCTTGCTGTTCCTTGCATTTCTGGAATGCAATGATAAGAAATATATAAGTTACCTTAAAGAATTAAAGTATTAAGAAGAGGTGCCACACCCCCTCAGTTGCAAACTTACCATTTGCTGCTGCTGCTGTGCCACTCCTCCTCCTCCTCCATGGTGCTGGTGGGCATGGCTGGGATGGGGGGAGAAGGTAGAATATTTGTGGTGGTGGTTGTGGTGTGATTTTGCTTTGGGAGCAGGGAGTAAGAGCCTTGTTAATTCATTTTCTTTTTCCTGTTTGTGGCAGTGTACCTTTGGGCACCTGCCACTTTAAAGGCAGAGGCAGGCAGCTACCAGGTGCCTGATGAAGGCAGCCATTTTGGGAACACTAGGTATATAAAGGCAGAAACATCACCTGTTTGAGTGGCATGGAACATCTAGGGGTGAGAGCAGGAGGCTCTTGGTCCTGGGCATGACTGAAAACTGCACTCTGCTGGGGAAGGGTGGCCTGGTCAGGCTCTTAGTGGCAAGGAAGCCCCCAAGAAATGCCAGGTCAGTTACCTCCCTGGTAAAAGGCAGGTCAAGGTGTCTTAACCCCATCCCCCACCATCTGGTGGGTAATTCTGAGAGCTGGGGGAATAGTGGGGGCCATGTATGCCCATGTGTAGGCACCTGAGCCCAGCAGGGATGCAGATCCCAGAGACCCCAAAGTGGATGATGTCCACCTCGTGTCTCATGTCCAGGTGGTTAGTTACCTGGTTATAAAAGGACACCAGGTTTGTTAGGCATGATATCCCCTCTTCAAAGCCATGCTGGCTGCTTCTCAGTATCCCACCAGATGTGAGCTTGTGGTTGATGGCCTCCTTATCAATTTTTTCAAAGATCTTCTCCAGGACTGAAGTCAGACTGACCAGTCTATAGTTGACAGGATCATCCTGCTTTCCCTTCTTAAATATGGGAACCATGTTTACCAGTTTTTCCAGTCATTAGAGACAACTCCTGAGTTCCATGTCTCCTTGAACAGCCCCACCAGACACATCGCTATGAGCTCGGCCAGCTCTTTCAGCACTCTCAGGTGAAGGTCGTCTTGACCAGCCGACTTGAAAACATCCAAATGATCTAAGAAGGTCTTCACCTGTTCTGGACTGATTTTATGAGGATTTTACACTGTCATTGCTGTATTCCCTGTGCTCCTGATCTGGTGACCAGTTATCACCTGGTTTCAGGAAAACTGATGAAAAGTTATTATTAAGGAGCTCTGCCTTTCATGGGGGTCAACTGTGGGCTTCCCCTCCATGTTTAGTAGGGGTGCAACAGGGAAGCTTGTTTTTGTTTTTTCTTGCTCCCAATATACCTATAGAAGGATTTTTTGTTATCTTTAATATCAGTCACCAGCTGATTTCCATGGATGCTTTGGCTTTCCTTGTCTCATGTCTGTAAGCCCTGGCCACATGAGCATACTATTCTCTGGATCTTGATCCATTTTTCCATTGTATGTACACTTCTTTTTTCTTTTTGACAAGAAAAAGAAAACCTCTTCAGCTTCATAAAGAGATTACATAAGCATCAGTCAGGGATGATTTAAGAGTAGCTATGCCTGGCGTGCTCTGTGAAAAGGAACAGTTGGAATTCCAGGGAACCTCTCAGTAGTCTTCCCTTCCCACCTCACTGATCTGCAGCCCAGAGCAGGTGGATACTGGGGAGAAGCCATGCTCAGCAGCAGGAGACTAAAGCAGAGCTCCACAACTGGCTTAGTCATGAAGAAAATTAAAACAGTTGGAATGTATTTATGGAGGAAATACAGAAAAAGGAGTCCTGGTTGCCCAGTAAGAGGGTGCGATGTGTGAAGTTGTGTTTGCTGTCTCCAGGTTGCAACGCAGAGTGGAGGGAGTTTTCTTTTACCCATGCTTCTGGGATTATGTCCTGGATGCTACAAGGGGGCAGGAAGGACTTTTTTCCCCATGTCCATTGCTACAGGTGCCAAGGGTGCAAGATTTGTTTGTTTGTTGCTATTGGCTTGTGAGGATTGTTTTGTTTTGTTTTTGTTTTTGTTTGGTTTGGTTTGGTTTTTTTCTTCATTGGAAACATTGGATGTTGGCCACAACCAAGGATGGAGACTTTGACCTGGGCATGCTAATATTCTTGCTGGGAATAAAATCTAGAAGTTCCTGGTTAGAGGGTCTTGCCCCTCCTCTCAGGGTCAGAACAATATTCACATTTAGGATGGAATGCTACTCTAACATCACATAGATGCAGACTGTGGGGTGGAGGTTGCCTTCCTCTGTAGCAGGGATCATGGCCCCCTGCCTGAATCTCTCAAGTGTATATTAATAAACTTTTCAGCAGTGAGACACTGAAAGCTTCCCTGTACCTTGCTTTATCTATAGCAGGCTAGGATACTTTTACTGTCTTTGGGCAACATGCCTGGTTATGCAACAGGTGATGGTGTAGTCCACACCTGCACATCAACAATTCATGCCCAGACATTACTGAAAACTACTCTTATGTAATAGCAACAAAAACCTTAGATTCATCTTTCTAAATCAATGAATACTCATACCATCAGTTCCCCTGTGGCTTACTCTCGTAAGCCCTCCAATTGGATAACAGTCTGTGGAGCACAACCTGCCCTTCCCACTGCTGAGTGTTGCAAGCAGGAAATGATGGCCAGGCTGTTCTACGGATAAAACACAGGGCCTCATTCTTCAGGCTGATCAACAGAGTATATCATCCAAGAACCAGAAGCTTAGCATAATTCCCTCTAGGAGTTGACATTATTGTATCCATAGGCACCTAGCCCACCTAGCACTCAGTTTCACCATTTATCTGAGGAATTATTTGAAGCTGGGGAAGGACAGTTCTGTCTACTGTATCTTATTTTTCTAACTGCAATTATTTCAGATGATAAATGCCCTTTTCCTTTTGTCCCCTCAAATTTTTGAGAAGGGATGTACAGCTTGGTGCAAGTCTGAGAACTCTGAAAGTCATCTTGAAGAGACTTTGCAGCTTTCCATACCACAAAGGTGCATCCAAGAGAAGCGACTGCGCAAGACCCTGGCTGGATCTCTTGATTACTAATTCAGAACCAGGGGGTCAACTGAGTTCAGTGCTTCACTGGATTTTTTAAAATTTTCCCTTGCAACTGTATTGTGAGGGTGGTGAAGGACTGGGTGGTGAATAACAGCTTTGCACTTTCAGAAGCTCCCATCTATCTGTCTGAGCTGCTCAGGTGCAGGTTCTACCAGTCTCTGTCTGAAGACTGTAGCCAGCCCTCATGATTTATTCATTGTCTTTTACTCTTCACTGATGCCACCTCCTAGACAAGCAGGGCTGACCCTAAAACATGAGAGCATCTTGCTGTGCTCTTCTGAGAGACCTCTCCTGCCTCCAGCTTAGTAGCCTGTCTTTAAGGTCCATGTTGTTTAAGGCAGAAGCAGCTATTAAGTCTGGAGTAAGCCTCTTTCCAGGGCCAGCCACTCATCTGGAATTGGTCCTAAGAGAGGCAAGTTGCCCCCTGCCCCCCAGGACTGAGGAAGCCTGTTGATGGCAAATATCAGCCCCAGTTCTTCCTCCCAAAACCATGCAAAAGCCTTGGCCTTTTCTGCATTTTTACAAAGTACTTTTCCTCATTTAAAATTTTCTAAATAACTTTTTTCTGTGCCATAGGATGGTGACCTTTCCCATACCAGAAATCTTCCAGCAGTCTTCCTTAATGATTGTATAGGCTGATAATTTTCCTTCTGACATGGCAGCACACAGACTACTTGAGCAGCTCCTCTGGACTGTGGCAAAGGACTGGTGTACCAAGCCCTACAAGACAGTGCTTTCTGTCCGTGTTTGAGGGTAGATGATTGCCAGTTAGTACTGTTATTCTGAGGCATTGAGTGTTTTCTTGGGTGGCATCTGGTTGCTGTAGCTTTTGATATACAAGCTGCTGGGGTCTGTTTGCCCTGGAAAGCTGATACTAGCACATGGTCTTCCAGATTCCAAAGGTGATACAGAAAAAACAACTTGGATCCGAGTTCAGCGGTGAAACTCAGAAACATTTATTTTCCTTAGACAGTACACCAGTTGGTTTGATTAAGTTAGTAAAGCTCATCTTTGACAGGTAAAGACACCATACGTTATTCAAGCTCCCCTAGGTCTCTATGAGGAACAGGTCCCCCGACCCACATATTTATACTCACCCCTCCATTTCGTGCCAATTCTTATCTCTCTCTTTTGATATGTTCATTTCTACTTGTTTTATTTGCCAAGTTTCTACACCTTTACTTTGTTTTTTGTTATCTCTGTCTCATTAGTAATTTCTTATTTTTTACATTCATCCTCAAGTTTTTCAGCTGCTATTTTTATACTCCCTTCAGTGTCTTTTTGCTCATTAGTGTGTTTTTTGCCTTTCTGATCAGGTCATCCAGTGGTCATGAGGCCACTTTCTCTCATGCCGCTTTTCAAAACTGGAGTGTACTATAGTTTTATAGCTTAGCATAACTACAGCCTAGCACACCTGGAACTCCTACAAGGAAGCTGTCATGAGATGCTTGGATTCTGGGCCAAAATTATATCCATGTCATGGTCATGTAAGTCTTTTGCCTGTCTCTTGCATCTGGCATTACTTTAAATGGAAGATCCTGGATCTATCTAGGGAAGCAGTCAGAGAACCCCATGTAATTGACCATCATTCCCACTGACTTTGGTCCAGTGGACAGCCTTGGACTCCTCCCTGTGTCCATCAGAGACACTGACCTTTTCCTCTCTATCCTCAGAATCAAATTTGCATACTGATCTGCAAACTGGTGCCTCAGACCCTGGAGATGGGAACAGAGAACATGTTCGCACACTGGGATTATGATGATGTGGCTAAAGCTGTGTTGAAGGACCTTGTTGGCAAAGTGGAGCTTTGAGAGCAGTGGAAGTATGATAAAGTTCACTAAGCCACTTTCCTGGAGACCCCTGGAGTTAGCCCACTAGGAAAAGTGGCTTAGAAACTGCACTTAAAACCTAGAACTAAGCTACTGAACAGACATCATGGCCTGTGAGAATGTGGTGAGCTTGTTCGGGAAATGGCTTTGTGCATGGACTCCTCAGATACCAATTAATTCATTTTGATCCTCCACTCTTTCTGAATTGATGCTCAGAGGAGATCTCCTATACCCCTCAAAAGAAATAAAAAAAAAAAAAGAAATTAGAGAAGAAGGTGGCCAATAAGAAAGCTGGCCAAAAAGATGCACCCAGAGCTACCTGAAAGATGGTCGTCTCAGACTCCAGGACATGCAGGGCTAAGGCTGCTTCCCCCCAGGCACTGCACAGAAGGTATGCTCCCCTCACCTATGCATGATGAGGCTCTGATGGAGACACCAGAGGAGGAGGTGGGTAGTCAGCAAACTGCCATCCCCAAGAGGAGACACAGGGTGATTATCATGGGGTACACCCTCCTGTGCGGCACCGAGGGACCCATCTGCTGTCCAGACCCCCTACCCATATGGTCTGCCACCTGCCTGGGACCAGCATCTGAGATGTTGCAGGAAGGATCCCTAGGCTTGACCAGCCCTCTGACCACTACCCCATGTTCATCATCCATGTGGGCATGAATGACATGACCAGGAGTTATCCAGACTGGGTCATGAGTGGCTACAGGGCTCTGGGGGCTGGTGTCAAGGGGTTGGGGGCATGGGTAGTCTTTTCCTCTTTGCTCTCAGTTGCAGGCCACAGACCTAGGAGGGAAGGCTGCGTCAAAGAAGTGAACCAACAACTCCAGTGGTGCTCCTACCGAGAGGGCTTTGTTTCTTTGACTATAGCACACCCTTCAGGGAGAGAGGACTCCTGGGAAGGGATGGCATTCACCTCATGCAGAGGGATAAGTTCCTGTTTTTGGCCAGGATGGCTGATCTTCCAGATAGGGCTTTAAACTAAGGTCACCAGGGGACAGGGAAACAATGACTGGAGCATGCCCGGGGACTGGCACACAAGAAACCTCCAAAGTTGGGGACACTAGGAGAGCCACTCTTGCAAGAGCTGAGGGAATGGTTCTCTCTCAGCATGATAGGAAATGGGGAATCTCATTTGAGTAACTCAAGTGCTCAGGATCATGGAGAACATGCAGGAGAAGCTAGTCGTCCTACTCTCCTGTGGGCATTATGATCTAGTAGAGATCAAGGAGACCAGATGGGACTCCTCATGTGATTAAAATATAGCAATAGAGGGCTACACCCTGCACAGAAGGGACCAAATAGGGAAGAAATGTGGAGGTGTAGCTCTCTATGTGAGGGAGTAGTACACCTCCTTGGAGGCTGACATTCGCTCCAAAGAAGAGTGTCTTGAAACCCTCTAGTTCAAACTATGGCGGGGTGTGGTGAGAGAGACCTAAGTGTGTATGTATACTACAGACCACCAAAATAGGGGAAGGAGCTCAATCTAACGTTCTCTTGATAACTGGCAAAGGTCGTGCATGCATGGGACATAGTTGTCATGGGCATCTTTAATTACCCAGACATTGCTTGGGAGGAACACTCGGCACTTCCTGACCTGTATCAAAGAGCTCTACCTGACTCAAGAAGTACACAGTCCAACCAGAGGTAACGCTCTCTTAACTTGGTCTTGGCAAAGGAGACAATCTGGTGAGCCACTTGAGTATAGAGGGTAGCCTGGGTGACAGTGACCATGAGATGATCATGGTCACTGTCCATCAAAAGGCAGGCAAATCAGCTAGCGGGGTTGAAGTTTTGGACTTCAAAAATGAGAATTTCAACAGGCCCAGGGCAATACTATGGGAAGTGCTGCGGGATCAGGGACTGAAGGTGAAATGAGTGAATGAAAAGTGGTTGTTTCTCAAGGACATGATCCTCAAAGCACAAAAGAAGTCCATTCTCATGTGGAGAAAAGGTAGCAGAAGTGCTGCTCTCTTGGTTTAACAGGGATATCATAGTCCTCTTGAAAAAGAAGTAAGTGGTTTACAAACAATTAAAGCTTGGGACAGTCCCCAAGGAGGACTATACAACAACAGTCCACACTTGTAGGGAGAAGATTAGAAAGGCTAAACTGGCAATTGAATTTAAACTAGCAACAGAAATCAAGGACAATAAGAAATCCTTCTTTACGTATGTGGGAAACAGAAGGAAAAAAAGTGGTAGCATGGGGCCATTGCTTAACAACTCAAGACACCTGGTTACAGACACTCAGGAGAAAACTGAGCTCCTGAATGACTACTTTGCAACAGTATTTCATGGGACTAAGGGGAAAATCATGTTAGATATGGTTCAGAATGGGCATGGTGGGAATGACTGCCTTCCTACTGTTGACATTGAACTGGAATAAAGTTTTCTGAGCAAATCTGCAGATGACATGAAACTGGGAAGAACTGTAAATAGCTATACTAGAGAAAACAGGATGAAGTCTAATGCAGACAAATGCAAGTTACTTCACTTATAGAAGAATAATCAAAAGCACAAACAAAGGAAGCACTGCTGAGAAGGATCTAGGGGCTTTGGTGGATCACAGGCTCAAGATGAGTCAGCAATGTGATGCAACTGCAAAAGAGGTCAATATGCTTTGGGCTGAATGAACAGGAATATTAGGTGTAAGACACAAGTGGTGATAGTGATACTCTATTAGGAGTGCTGCATATGAAAACTGTGAAAGCTTGGACAGTGTCTTTTGCACAAAACTGCAAGACAGTGGCTGGGGCAAAACTGGATTGTGGTAACAAGACTTCCACAAGAAATCAAACTCCACCAATGGCTTGCAACCCATTAGGCATCGAGACAGTGGAGCTTGTGGTACCCAATACCAGACCTATGCCATAAAATAATGAAAGTGGTTAAAATTATTGGCAGAGCCCTGACATGCTCATCATATGTGTATTTCTAAGCTAAGAAAGCCAAAGGAAAGGCTGGGCCAGTGAGCCAGTGAAGGCAAGGAAACTACATATGCATTTCAATTGACCTAGAAGCTAAAGAAGACAAAAGGCTACATATGCATCTCAAAAGAAACCTGTAAAAGGTGCATTGAATATAGGGAGGATGTTCTATATGTGACATCCTCACATTTCTCAAAACAGGCATCCAATATCACTCTAAATCTCAATCATTAACTGTACGTCTGGAGTTCTGTAACCTTTAGAGCTGTGTGAGGCTTCAGGTGCTGATTTGATTCAGAGGAAATTCGGCCTAATTTTGCAGCCAAATCTCTGAATCTGAATCCAACTGAGAGAACAATAAAAAGGTCGGAATTGATTTGAAGGTCTCCGAATCATTTTGGGAAAGGTTCAGAGAGCCTCGGAGATTCAGACAGTCCCCACTCACCGCCGCAGGGAGCTGGACCCAGACTCTGTGCAGGTAAGTAGGGGTCAGGGGGAGGGCTGGAGGACCAGGGAGGGGACCATGGGGGGACCCCCCCCAAGCCTCATCCCCTGCCTGCTCCCCAAGCCCCCCTGAGCACTCCCAACCCCTGCCCACTCTCCCAGCCATGTCAATGGCTGCTCCACCCAGCTCTTAAAAAAAAAAAAATGTTTAAAGTCCTGCACTTACTGGCTCCTGCCGGGCAGCTGGATGATTTCCACTTTCCCCCACTGCCCTGCACTGCATGGGGG
>NW_005842550.1:72998-85175 GCF_000455745.1 Alligator sinensis
TAGGAGAGTGGGTGGGGGATAGGGGCTCATAGCAGAGCCCCCACACAGCACAGGGCAGTGGGGGGCATTGAGGATCACCCCTCACACCTGACAGCAGTGGGGCTTTTTTTTTAAGAGCTAGAGGCTGAGGCTGGGTGGGGCAGACATTGACAGGGCTGGTAGAGCAGGCAAGGGATGGGGCCTGTTCGATTTGAATATCCGTCTGATTCGGTGGTGGCTGAATCTCTGAATCAGATTCACCTGAATCAATTCAGAACAATGATTCGAATCACCAAATATAGGCCAAATCCGAATCCATAGCAAATACTAGCCGCTTCACACAGGCCTAGTAAATAGACCGTCCCCAATGTCCTGTGTGCAGTTCTGCGCTCCACATATTTTTAAATGACGTAGAGAAATTAAAGAGGATCCAAAGGTGGACAAGGAAAATGATAAACAGGTTGGAAGTCAAGCCATGAGAAGCTGAGCTTGCAGAAAAGGCAGTTAAGGGGGGATGTGATATCAGTCTTCAAATATCTGAAGGATGGTCATAAAGAAGAACAACTTTGCTTCTTTGAAGCAGAGCAGAGGGTAGGATGTATAGCAATGGTTTGAAATTGAAACAAAGTAGGTTCAAATTAGCTGTCAGGGGGAAAAAATCCTATCTTCAATGTGAGATTAGCGAGGCAGTGGAACAGATTGCATAGGGAAGTTATGGAATCTCCTTCATTGGAAGTTTTCAGGAAGAAGTTGGGCTCTTTGACCAGGTCTAATTTAGAAGTAGCAATGCCTAAAATGTTCTGAGGAGTAATAGTTGGAAACCCAAAAGGCATCTTCTGTGCATGAACATACACACACCTCAGAGATTATAAGAGCCTTGCAGTCCAGAGCAGCTGGGTATTGGAAAGGGCCGTGCTTCTCAGTAGCAAAACGAAGTAGAGTTCCACAAGTACCTTGGTTATGGAAGGGTTTTAAAGGAGTTGGGATAAGTTTGCAGATGGGATAGAATGATAGAAAGGGCAGTTCTGACTCCATTCAGGTCATGTGATGAATGGAGTTTGCAATCCCCAAACTGGAGTGCAGAGTGGTGTTTGTTTGATTAGCTCATGGTTCTGGGCTTAGTTGGTGTAGCTAGCCTGGAGCTTCTGCAAGCTGGCTTCTGACTCCAGGAAGCTTGATTCCCTCTTGGGCACCCTATTGCCCCCTCCTACCTCACCTGGCACTAGTAATGAAATTGGGAAGCAACCCAATAAGAGTAATAAGAGGGCTACTTTTGGACACCTTCAGCAGGCCCACTGAATCTTCATTCCATGCTGAACTTTATGGAGCATTTAGACCTTTCAAAGGAAAACCCCATACACAATTTCTGAATCCTGCTGGATCTCACACACAGTTCTTGGGCACCAGGAATCTTTTTAAAACCCATACAGAGTTTGCCTCCCCTTTTCCAGTGTTCGCAGCAGCCTCTCCAACACTCACTTCTCATAAAAACTTCCCATGACAAAAAACAAAGTTTTTACAAAGCTTTACCAGCCTTTCAAACTGCCTTCTCCCTGGTCCATGAGCCTGAAGCAGCTTCAGCATTGCCAGGCTCTGTCCCTGTGCTGCAGCCTGCTGCAGTTTTCCCAGGAGCTCATTTCCCCTTCAGAACCAGAACCAGATTGCCTTTAGCTCTTGGAGCATGGCTAATATGGCAGCCAAGCTCTGCCTCTTGCAGCTAACATGCAAAACAGAGTCCTCTTAAAGGCAGCATCCCTGTTAAAATTGGTCACCACATTGGGCGGGGAAGGAAATTTTCCCTTTACTGTTGGTACAGATGTCAGGTGTTTTCTTCACCTTTGTTGCATGCATTGGGTGTTAGATGCAACTGGGGAGAATGCATGGGAGGTGTGGGAAGAGGGCAGGGTAGTGGCAAGGTGGCATCCCACTTCAACAGTGTAGCTCACCTGCTGGCAGCTTCACTTTCACATAGCTGCAGTTGCCCGGATCCCCTGCAGAGTCCAAGGTATGGCTGGATGGCAAGGAATAACAGGAAAACAAGCAAGGAATAGGTGAGGAACAGGGGACGTGCCCTCCCCTGCTGCATCTAGCTGGCAAAGATAGGAAAAGCCCCAGCCTCTAGTCCTCTACTGAAGACAGTGGCTGCTGGAAGCAGCTTCAGGGGGTTCATAGGGCCTTTAAACCTACGATCTTTAGATCTGGGCTTTGTGGCAGGGAAGCAGATAGGTCTGTGCTCCCTGTCCCTTTCCCCTTGTTTCCCCTGACAGATGGAAGTTTCAGCTGTGGGGAAGATTCATAGATTGTAAGGAGCTGGAAGGGACCTTGCAGATCATTGCCTCCAGCCCTCCTCCCGCTCTAGGCAGGAAGACAACTGGGGTTAAGTGACCCCAGTGAGGTGACTGTCTAATCTCCTCTTGAAAACATCCAGGGTTTTCCAAGATACACCAGATGCCACACTGGCTGGGAATGGTGGAAGCAATGGGTGGTTCCTCCTTTCAGTGCCTGCTCTAGGGAAGTGGGGACACTTGGGAGATGAAGTACTGGAAGAGGGGACCCACCTGCTGCCACTGTCTGTAGCTGACCCTGGCACCCCATCCACTCTGTCCTGGAATTACTCCAGGACTTCTCCTACACAGGCCAGCTGGGAACAGCGGCAGTGGTAGGTGAGTCTCCCCCTTGTATCCAGAGGCACCAGTGAGGGTAAGGAGGGATGAGAGAGGAGGTGCTACTGAGTGACAGAGGGGAACGGGTACACAGAGTGGGACAGGAGAGTGAGGCAACAGGGGAGTCATACCTGCTTTAGGGACTCAAAAATGTCCCCCAAAAGTCCTGTTTCATCCTGACCTGCCTGTAGTGGAAGGGATGACCGCAGCCACCACTGTAGCTCCAGTTATATCACTCACTCACCCCTTTTTGAAATCCTAGAACCTGCCCTTGACTGCAGCCAAGAATGAGGATGTGTGACAGGGGTGTGCTCATGCTTCTGTGATGACTTAAAAAACCCAGAGATTCCTGGCTCTTTCCTCTACTCAAGGTCTGACTGATTGCCACATTTGGGATCAGGAAGAAATGTTACTCCACAGTCAGACTGGAATGGACTGGGGCCCGGGGGGAGGGGAGGGAGTTGCCTTCCTCTGTATGGGCAGGGGGCATGATCCTCTTTCTTTAATCCCTTCAATGTATTTAACATATTATACTTAGACATGAAGGCCACTTGTAGAATCTAGCCCTAACTGTTGAGTTTTGACCACATGCTGTAGCATGTATATCATCAGCAAGAACACAGGCACATTTGAATATTGTAAAAAAAATGCCCTAGGTTAGATATCAAAATGATATTTTATGAGATTGTTGAAATACAGTGTTTTGGCATTTTTTAAACATTGACAAAATCTTTTTTCAAGTCAAGAAATGCACTGAAAACAAAGCAAGTGGTAAGGATTTTCATGGATGATAGCTTTTATTGGACCAACAGCATGGCTGAGATAGACTTCGATAAGCATCTGAATGTAGTCTACGTCTAAAAATCCTTGCCTCATATTTTCCAGATCATCACTGCTGCAACATCAGCCCAACACATTGAAAACAAACCATACTTATGAAAATGTCTATTTTTTGAAGAAAAAATATTTTGTGAGCAAATTCCTGATCAGCATAGTGTTCCCCTTTTTTATTTTTTTCTTCCCAGAACTTTTGAAAGGGGTGAACAAGTATTTCTGTCCCTGAAATATTTATCAGCTCTGTCTTCCAGTGTTCTCAGCAGCCTGCATAGTCGTCTACTCCACAGACTTGAGTACTTCCCAAAGGGAGTCTTGCTATCTCAGTTTGCTATCTTGGATAAGGATTGAAACCCAGCTTTGATTTGGTTTCCATTTTAGTAGTCCCTGACCTAGCACAATCCCTTTGCACTAACCATTTATGGCTCAGTCAACCCTTACAAAATATGATGGACCCAGATCGGCTGAGGTTGTGCTACAGTTAAGAATAGGATAAAAAGTGAGTGGGAGACAGAGTTCAAAACTACAGTGGATGGCTGGGGGAAAAAAATCAGTGGCTTTTAGGAGCCTTTGCAATACTCCCTAATGTTTCTGGCTATTCCTCCAAAGGTGACTTCTGTCCCTGATTAATATGAGAGTCCAGCTGCCATTTCCTGAGAGCATTTTCATGCATTTTCAAGAAATAAAATTTGCCCAAATTTGGTTTTGTGAGCCAGGCGGGCAATCATGACTCTGAAGGGGCTCTGCTGGGAGTATTGGGTTGGGTATTCTGCCACACCCCACTCCCTTTTAGTCTAGCTGTGATGGGTTGGAAAAGGATCCACTGACCAGGATCCTGGCCTCCATGAGTAGCCAACCTGAAGCTTGTTCCCCTAGATACAGGATTCTTCCCAGGCCCTGGGCTTCCATCCTTGGGTCTATAACTAGAAAACACAAAAGCAACAATTATAAGATGAAAAAAGCTGCACTTACCTTGTGCTAGTCCTGTGGTGTCTCCACAGTCTATACTCCATGCTGTGGTACTGGTGCCTCAGCTGCCCTCACCTGAGCGCAGGTTAGCCTCAGGGCTTCGGCAGGGTGAGGGAAGCCCTGTATGGGGAAAACGCTGTTTGCATGCACCCCTGATAGCACCGCTGAACCCTCACCCCTGAGAAAACCTCCTTGGCAGCTGCTCCTGGATGCTCTTATTCCCCCTCTATTGCGGAGGCAGGCCCTTCTGCCCGGCCTGAATAGCAGGATTCCCAGTTGCCAACAGGTGGAGCTGTCTATTGGGTCTGTGCCTGCTGCATCAACTTCTGGCTGGCTGGTGCCATCTTGGAGCAGGTGTCAGCTTCTGGCTGGATGTGTCCATCTTGGAGCAAGTGTGGGGGAAGTATCCTGAGTTGGAAGTGGCTCAGACGCACTCCTCCCCACAGTAACAGGACTGATCCCATTACAGGTTTTTTTGCAATTACATGGAAATGATTCAGGAGTATGTAGTCAGGCTCTCTCCCTCTGCTGTTCTGGGCTGGTAAAGTGGTTCAGCTACTCCTTGCCCCATCATCAGATTTTTTATATGCAACCCCATCTAAATCCCCTTCCCTACTTTTCCGTAACAGGGAAGAGCTTATTCTCAGGGAAGAGAAAAATGGCTAGAGAAAGAAGCTCAAATGACAATCTTTCACTTTCTCCTCTAGGTTAATATTGGCAATCAGTTCAATTTAAAGTTTCCTTTAATTTGAATAGCAAGTTAGAGAAATATTCTTTTAAAGTTTCAACCTGAAACTATTCAAAATTTCATTTTTTTAAATACAGCATTTAAAAATGTGCTCAGCTCTGGGATAGAACAGATCTGGAGAATGATTTCAAATTTTATTCTTTTCACAAACCTGAAATCCCACTTTTTTTTTGTCTTTCTCTAACAAAAACAAAGCTTTGATCTTAACGACGACATGCTGAGCAAGCCTGAATGCCTGGAGCAAAGTGGATATTTCTAAAATCCTTTTGAGTGGTAACAAAGGGATAAGTGATCCCTGTACATGAAAATCATAACTCTGGTATATTTTGAATGATGGAAAGATTATATATATTCATTCTCCAGTGCCTGTCCCTTCATATGCTATAGCAAACCAATTTGGGCAACAGGAGCACAAAGATCAGTTGTTCCTTTTACCTGAATTGCCACTGAGATGACATTGTAATACAAAGAGAAAGAGGCTCTGGAGACTGTATAAATAGCGTATAAAGCCTTGCATTATTTTACTATTAATACACAAGAAGAAGTTTTTAGTGAGTTTACCATGCAATATTCAATTGCAAAAAAGGAAATAACAAAGCACTCTCATTTTCAAGTGTAAATATGCTAGAATGTTGGCTCTGTTTGAATTCAGTCAATGACAGGTGGTGAAATCTCTTGTATTATTTAATACTTTCTGCATAAAGACCCAGATTCACAGTTGTGCTGTGGCTCAAATATTGGCTTTTTGCTGTTCTGATGGTGTGAAGTAATTGTAAGATCAGCAGGCCTAGACAGTCAAATTAATATTCAAGTGCTAGTATAACAGGCATTATGCTTTCTCCCTTTTAATGGCCACAGCATAGGAGATGTGAGAGGGGAAAATGGGGTTTGGACAAATACTGTTGTACTTGATTCTTTGTTGCTAGATTGATTCATGTGGGCTGCTGGCTCTGTAACACTGTTTTATTTTAAAACAAAAATCTAACTCTTATCTTACAAGCCTGGAGTTGTGAATGCACCAAGGTACCTTTAAGTTCTCTTTTTGCCTCAGGTTTTGGGCTAACAGCTGCTCAGTGGGCACAGAGACTGTAATTCAAAGAACCTACAAGATTAGAGGAATGTGAACTTGGTTTTTTTATTTCTGATGAGGAATTTACAGACTACTATTTAAGTGACAAGATGGATGACAGTCCATCAGAAGAAGAAAATGCTTTCTTTTATAACTTGTTAAATAAAAATACTTATAAAATATTTAAATTCAGTCCACCCTAATGGAATCAAAAGAAGAAATGATGATACATTTTCCATCAACTATTCTACTTAGTTTGTCAAGTGACTAATTTCTCATTTTCTTATTATCTGTTGAAGGGCTTATTGGCAGTGTTTGTGACAGATGTTTTTGTTTTAAAATCATGAAGGAAGTTGAATGATTATTCTTCTTGTACCTTATGGTGTACTGAAAATACCAGCTGAGTGGAAGATAAGCAATAATGTTAGTCACTTGGGAGTGTAATTGTTGATAATCAGAAAATGGAAAAGCAGGTCTGCTTAGTAAGTATATTAAATCATAATATTTCATGAAATATTAACGAGGCAGGACAAGACAAACAAGAGGTCAATATGAACATGAACAAATTATGATGAATGCATTTTGGTTAATAACATAAATATATTCTCTGTAGAAAAAAGTGTATTCCAATAAGCAGTCATGGATTTATTTATGGACCAGACAGACCAACAGCTGGGAAATGGCAAAGGATCAGGAAAAAAAGGAACAGTAGAGCATTTCATGATGCTCTACTGGCTGATTCTGAGCACTAGGATGTCTCCTGTTCACATAATGGAAATGATGTGTCTGCAAAATGTGATGACAGGATCATATAGAGGTTGTGGCAATCATTTTTTTTTCTTTTCATTAATAGTGCTGATGCTTCAGTGTAGGGTTGAATTCATGCTCAGACTCAGAATTTAAATTGTATGGGCAAAATAGCCACTGTTTGCAAGGAACAATAACAGCATAAAGCTGTCATACCTAGAACCATACCAGCTGTGAATTTCCCCAATATATGGAGAATCTTGGGATGCTTAGATAATCTGGTTTTTGGAAGTTGCTTCTTTTTTAAAGTCACTGTAAAATTTTAACTAGAATAAAATTATCTAAAAAAATTATATAATCATGATTTCCTAAACATGATATAAGACATGATTTCCTTTGTTAAAGTATGACAGCAAGCAGGGCAGACAGTTCAATCACGATCCTGCAGACCCTTGAAGTTATGTGACTTTAATGTGGGACCACATAACACTAAAACTCTGGTCTTGTGGATCTTCTTGGATCTCTAAATCAACAGACTGGACTTAATTCTGCCTTCAGTTAGGTACATAAGACCATAGAAGTAGAACTGGGCCCTTGAGCAATGTAGACCCCTGCATATGTTGGCAAAAAATATATATAAAATGCCCTCCTAATCACCCACCAGTCCATACCATAGGCACAAAATACATTATGAAAATAAAAACTAAAGCACGTTACCATGTGCCATGGATAAAAATTGCCGATGACCTGCCACTACAAGGGCAGAAAAGCATTTTGCTTCATATAGACTCAGAGAAATCCAAGAAGAGAAAGTCTCTTATGCTACAAACAAACACAACCACCTCTGCTGTCTTTGCTGATCTGATCTGAGGAAGAATTTTTTCCTTGCCCCAAAACTGATGGTTGGGTTGACTTTTAACAGAAGAGCATGACCAAGTTCTTGAAAAGTTCTAAGTACTGCCAGAACCATCATCTTCACAGACTAAAAACTCAGTATCTAGTACTTCAGAGTAAGGCAGAAAACATTCATGATGGGGAAAAAAAAATATCCTTCTTCCCTCCTAAAGATGACCAGAAGAAGCCCTGTAGTATAGGATTGCCAGATAACTTCCACATAGACAAAGAATTTTGTCAACTCTAACAATAGCATTGCCAATATATGAATCCATATATTTAGGAACCTACCTAAATTGAGCTGGTAGGCAGGTGATTTCATGGGCAGATCATGGGGCTGGCGACCATTTCAGCGGGCTTTCTGCAGTGGGTTTTCCCTCCCCATGCCTCTGATTGTAGCCAAGGGGCACCAGTGGCCCCACCTGTTGCTGCTGATTGGTCAAGAGGGCTGTCCATCATGAGGCTCCACCCCTTATCACTGGTTGGCTGAGAATGCTCTGTTGTGCAACCCCACTGTCCACTGCTGAGTGGCAGAGGGGGCAGGGTCACATGACAGGCAGCCCTCTCAGCCAATCAGCAGTGAGGGGTGGGGGTTGCCACCATCTTGGCTGCTCTCATTTACACCAACAGCCCCCCGCTTCCACTGGGGATCCAGCATTTTATTTTACTAAGTCCCCCCACCCCCCCCCATTACTGCCCGTCGTCGGACCGCCCCCCCCCCCCCCCAGATTTAGCAGACGTTGCCCAATTTTGCAGACAATGCCCAGTTTCACTATTTCTGCGAAATCCATGAAATTGTGAACTAAGTCCCTACTTATATTACATGCTTCAACTATTAATCCAAGATATAAAAATAATCATATCCCTTTTAAACCTTCAGTTTTCTAAGCTAAATAAGCCAGGCTCTCTTACCAAACAAGTACAAGTACTTGTTTGTCTCTACTGCTTAATAAACTCTAGAACTGCATTAGCCTTTACTATAGCTGAATCTAACTGGCAATTTATGGCTATCCCATTATCAATCTCTATGCTCAGATCCTTCTCTTCCATCAGTCTATGACACCACATCTTGTAGTAAAAGTCTTGTATAAGTACAGACTTTGCCCTTCATGTTGTTAAACTTCCTACGATTTTAATGCTCCACCCACCATATTGTCTAAACCTTCCTGTTTAATAATCTGATCAGCCACCATATTGGCTGTATCTGTCCCTATTTAGTGTAATTCACAATAGCGTAATTATGGGTGGATGAGTGGCATCAACCACCAGGCACTGCTTAATTGAGGGCATAGGGGGTGCTAAAATATAGGTGGGGGGACAGGAGTGGACATGGGAGGGGTCCTCAACCCCATACCCTACACTTTCCTTGCACTGGCATTGGCAGCCATGCATGAGACAGGCAGGGAGGGCAGAGCAGCAGCTCTGGAACTGGTGCAAGCAAAAGATTTGCTCCCAAGGGAAGCCATTGCTGAAAGGACAGATGTGAGAGAGGGTTAACCAGTTTTAAACTTGTTTTTCTCCACTAAATCTCCTCTTTTAAAGTTACTGCTCCACATACAGATCAGCATCAAGTTCTATGCAGCAGCAGCTTGTTTAGAGCAAAATCTATTAGTTATGCCCCTAGGCATCCTCATCTTTTTCTAAGCATACATTTAGTTCCTACACCAACATCTCTACTGAAAATATTTGAAAAGGTGGTTACAAAATGAATCTGTGAGGAATGCAACTGGTTCCTCCTCTCTCACCTTTCAGTGTAACTCAGAGAAGTCTTCCTTTTAGCCAACAGTTTATCCACAATTATAGTATTGATCCCATTCCCTCAAGTTTAGCTGCCACTTTCTTGAGAGGCATTGTGTTAAAAGCTTGCCTTAAATTTTGGTAGATTAGGGCCACTATATAGCTCTTAGGTACAATTCCCTTTGATTGAAACAGTACCTGCACCTATGCTACTGACAGCAAAATGAAACCTATTGTCTTTTCTCCATTTGAAACAGCCCAAATAAATGGCTGTATATTAGACTACTTGGGATATTCTTCTGTGCAATAATCTTCAACATTATGCCTGAAAACAAAACAAATATTCTCATATTAATGCTCTCTTCTGTAATAGGGTTTTATGTTATCAGATGGAACACTTTACAGCCACCTTAGCAATAAGCCTCTTTAACCCCAGAATGAACAAGGACCACAAACAAAACTCTATTAAATATGGTGAACAAAACAGTATCCTGTTTCTCATTGCAGACTACATTAACTTCACCACATGCATAATATAGAGGCCACTAATTTACACAACAATGATTTTGATTATAATAGAAAATACTGTTGTTCTGATGGTCTCATTTCTGAGTCATTTTCAGGGAAAACTCATAATTAGCAAGTCCCAAGAGGAAGAGTCTTAGATTAATACAAAAGGTTTTCATTGAACACAAGGGTAACTTTTAGATATCACTTGATGACTGTCAATGAATCACAGCAATTACATGTGGATGTGACTTAACTGTAATAAAGATCTTATTCACTTTACATAATAAATAACATTCAAAGTAACCTGCCAGTGGAAGGGGTAGGATTTGTTTTCCATAAAAAGGACATTGTTTCCCCCCTTTTTTCCCCAATTAAATAGGGTTGAGGGAAATATCTGAAATACCAGTGATAGGAAATTTAATCTTTTTCTTTTTTTTCCTTCAGAACTTTGAAAATATTTGAAAATGTTTCTTCCATTATGCAGGAAGATAAGGGAACTAGATGATGACTGGAAGGATCTTTCCATACTGGTATCTTCTACTGTTTATGTTCTTTCCTAGTTGAGGCTAGGTTAAGATGAAATTCACTTCTACAGCTGACATCTCTCAGCTTTCAACTGTATTTTCTTCATCATCTTCATTTCACGGCACAAAAAGTTTTTGCCTATGTTCTCTTCAAACGTATTTTGCAGTGTCTTACATCTTCCTGTACTGCATCCTAGAATATATAAAAAAGACTGTGAAGCCAGGCAACAAACCTAGCTAGTTTGGAAGGTAGGTTTACACAAAGGTGTTATGTATTAAGGAAATTGTTTAACAATGAATGATGCTGTAAAATATTAATTTTTCAAGCAATCTTATGAAAGCGAATAGTTAAACATCATTCCTGTTCTTCTTTAAATAGATCAAAAGTAAACTATGAGCTACAAAAGAGTGATGAGGTACAAAAGAGCAGTCTGAAACCTAAATGAAAATGTACTGGAGGCCTTTAATCTCATAAAGCTTGTAATCATATAGCAATTCTATTGCCTAATCTTGACACCCCTAGTATTGTGGCAGAGAAGTTTATTAAATGAGTTGTCCTATTGAAAAGGTAGGGGGAAACTCTCTAAACTGTTCATGGAATAAATTTCTACCAATGTAGAATCCATCATGTAGAGAGGTAGCAAATAAGGCTGTGCCGATTCAATGCAGAGGAGATTCAACCCAATTCAGTGGACGAATCTCTGAATCTGAATCAAATCAGGGAACCAATTAAAAGGTCCGAATCAGTTCAAAGCTCTCCAAAGGTTCAGAAAAGACTCAGAGAGCTTCGATGATTCGGATAGTCCCTGCTCACTACAGCAGGGAGCTGCATCCAGACTCGGAGCTGGTAAGTAGGGGGCGGAGAGGGACTGGAGGAGGTGACCATGGGGGGACCCCTACCAGGAACCATTCCCTGCCTGCTCCCCCAGCCCCTCCAGGGCTGCCCCACCTGCTCCAGCTCCTGGTGCTCTAAAAAAAAGCCCCCACTCACTGGGTGCTGCTGGACGGGGGGGGGTGATCCCCACTTCCCCACGCCACATGGGGGGCTCTGCCATGAGCCCCATGACCCCCCCCTTCACTCCGCCAGCCCCTCCCATGGCCGCCCCTCCTGCCCCAGCCCCCCCCCTTTTATGAGAAAAACCCCAGGACTCACCCCTCCTTCAGTGGCCTCGGGGCTTCAGGGGGCTCATGGAAGAGCCCCCAACATGGAGTGGGGCATTGAGGGGCAGCAAGAATCACCCCAGCCAGACAGGAATGGTGAGTGGGAATTTTTCTCAGTTTTTTTTTTCTTAAAGGGCAGGAGCTGGGCAGGTGGGGCAGCTGTGGGAGGGGCTGGGACAGCGGGGGAGAGGGGGTTGGGGGCTCGTGCAGAGCGCCCCACACAACATGGGGCAGTGGGGATCGCTCCCCAGCTTGGCAGCACCTGGTGAGCCGGGGCTTTTTTTTTTTCAAAGTGCCGGGAGCTGGGCCAGGCTGGGTAGCCATTGCTGGGCTGTGTGAGGG
>NW_005842550.1:85674-98933 GCF_000455745.1 Alligator sinensis
ATGCATCAGTGGACATGGGGGGCCAGAAGGAATTGCCCCTGCCCAGCAGCACTCAGTTAGTGGGGCTTTTTTTTTCAAAGTGCCGGGAGCTAGGACAGCAAGGGCAGCCATTGCCAGGGCTGGGAAAGCGGGCAGCAGATGGGTCTGGGTGATTCAGAGATTTGGAGATTTAGCAGCAGCTGAATTGATTTAGGACAGTGACTCAAATCACCAAATTGAATCACTGTTCCCTGAATCGGCCAAATCCAATGTGAATACTAGCCACTTTGCACAGGGCTAGTAGCAAAATCACTTGCTTCCCTGTGTTTGGTATGTGATATGTTACATCTGATTAAACCCTCCAAATCTGTGTTTTTCCATGATTAAAATGAAACGCTACTATATATAGGTATAGGTATAATTATCAGTTGAATACAATGTTTTATTGATATATTTACAATTTTGAAGCAGTTTGGAAGTCTACCAGTTCCTCAATCCTTCTAATAAAACAGATTCTAAATACCTATATATTTTGGAATTTGATTTAGTTTTTTTGTCATGGAAAATCAGAGCTGCCCCTGCCCCCTTTGCTTAGCAGGATGCAGTTCCAGCTACAGCTGCCCCCCTCCCTCCACCCCACCCCCCACTACTTTATGTCACTGAGCAGCCCTGATATGCTGGTGCCCTGCCCTTGCCATTGCCATCACTCCTAAGCCAAATCCCCCCCTCCCCACCTTGCTGCTGCCTCTCCCAAACTGCAGGCCCTGCCTTGCCAGTTCCCCTTACTCCCAACCCATGGCCCCCCAGCCCTGCTATTGCCCCTCACTTCTGACCTGTAGCCTCCTCTCCCCCCAGATCTGCTGGAGCCGCCCCCCTTCCCCAGCTGCCAGGTATGTGGGACTATCCCATCGCCTCTCTGTTCTATGGGCCAGTTGCATCTGGCCAGTAGTGCCCAAGCCCTGGTTGCCATGCATGGAGGGTGGCAGTGGCAGCTTGGGTCACTCAATGAATCTTGGGTTTTATTTTTATATCTAACACTTTCCTTTTCTACAGAGTACTAAGTACAGTTAGGACTTATTAGAATGTCAATTTCAACCCAAAATTTCCTATTGATATGTGCAGTGGAGATTCTCTATTATTTATTTAGTAATGCTGATTAAAGGAATCTATTGTTCTCCAATGGAAAAGTAATAAAATTTGTGCTCTGAGGACCAATTAATCAATTATACAATTGGTTGAGTTTTTCCCTTTCCCCACTTTTTGTATGTGACTCGCTGTTTTCTGTGTGTTCCACTATCCACTCTTTTGTCAAGAAATGTTGTGGTTCCTAAGGGAACAAAGAGAACACACTGAAAACAGTAGATGGGCTAGGGGGATACAGGAAATAATAAAATTTGTCTCTAAAATACACAACAATAAAAAATAAGGAACATAGGGAAAGGCAGAAGTGACAATTTTTCCCTGACCTGACCACAGAAGGTAGTCTACAGCCATGACCAAATACAAGTGCATGGCTGCAGACTGCTTCTAAAATGGCCAACTGGGTGAAAATTGCATGAGGAGTCAGTGAGGACATTTCAAAATGGAGAGTCTCCTGTAACTTCTGTTCACCTGCCTGCCAGCCTATCACTGTTTTTGGAATGGGGAGGAGGGAAAGGGAGTGAAGAGAGGTCAGTCTGGGGATTTTTCAGTCCCCATTACAGGGTGGGATGGGTGTATTGGAGCCTCCCCAGTGTGTGCGTGTGGGGGGGGGAGGGAGGCTCCAATTCCGCCCCCCCCACTCTCCAGTGCTGGCTGGGGAACCCCTAAAATGATCTCCTTCTGCTCCCTTTTCCCTATCTCATTCTGAAAACAGTGCAGACTTGCAGGAAGCAGAGGCCATTGTTAGAGAAAACTGGCTTCAGGCTTGCAGGCTGGTAGCCAGCAGGTAGATTCCCCCGAACCAACAGTGAGCTTCTGTTTAGTCCTGGGGATTTCATAGATTTCATAGACATTAGGGCTGGAAGGGACCTTGGAAGATCATCAAGTCCAGCCCCCTGCCCGAGGGGCAGGAAGTCAGCTGGGGTCATAGGATCCCAGCAAAATAAGCATCCAAATTTCTCTTGAAGGTGTTCAATGTAGGTGCTTGAACCACCTCCAATGGCAGGCTATTCCAGACCTTGGGGTCTCAGACAGTAAAGAAATTCTTCCTTATGTCCAGCCTGAAATGGTCTTGCAGTAGTTTATAACAGTTTCACCACATCATCCCTTGGGGCGCTCTGGTGAACAATCATTCCCCCAGATCCTGTAACTCAGAATTATTGTAACGCAGAATGCTTCCTGAAAAACGTTCTGAATTACAGCAGGGAACTGCACTACTGTCTGCACCCACAGGTACAAACTTTCTTGAACTTCTCTTTGAAACTCTAGAAGCATGACCCAAGGACTGCTAGTTCCTTTGTCTTGTTCTTATACCTTTGAAATATTTAAAGTATTTGAAGAACAAATTGATTTTTGGCTGTGGAGAGTGAGACAAAGTGGTTTGGTGATTAGTATCCTAGTTTCACTTTCAGGAGGCTGAGGTTCAAGTCAAGTTTTCAAATCAAGCTGTGTTTTACATTCCAACTTAACAGCTGAGCCATGCCACTCAGGGTCAGATACAGAAAAGGACAAAGGTTCCTAAATTCAAAACTGTAATCATGCAAATCCTATATAGTTGCTGGCTAACAATGGAGGTGCCTAAACTTCTAAGGTATCTCTTTCATCTTTAATTTCTTCAAAGTTCTGCACTTCCCAGAAACGTCTCTGTTTTGACTATGCTGAGTAGCCCAATATCTTGCTTTTGCCTAATTTCAATAGAATTTGGCATTTTGCTTTTGCTTAATACCAGCAGAATCTGTAATTAGTCACTCATGTGCCTGAATCCCCCAAAGGGCTCATTCTAATAGATTCTTCCAGAGTTTACCTTGCACATCTCTATAGGATGTAGTTTCTCAAAAGAAAAGAAAAAGCTATATCACTTTCTTTTAAAACTCACAGAAGTGGTGCCCCATCTTATGTAATAGCCTTGGAGGTAAAATAATTTACCAAAGATGTAGTTCTGAGTTCAACGCTTTCCTTTGCTCAAAGAAATTAAAACCTATCTCCCCCAGAGATTATACAATTTACAAGGTCATGAGTTCTGGCAACGCTCCTGTTATTGGACCTATACTATCTTGCTAAAAATAATTCACAATCCATTTAGTGAAGACAAAGGTTGCAAAAGGGAGCTTGACTCTGTAATATAAAATTTAGTGTAGGTCCCTGAGAGAAGGGAGACCTGACTTCCAATCCTTGCATTAAAATTATTTATGCATATAACATAAAATAGTAATTGAATAAAATATAAAAGTATTTCTTAACCGAAGGATGGAGCTCTAGTCACCCTCTTGTCAGGTGACTGCCCTGAAAACAAGTCAAGAGGGCCATGCTAATTTTGAATACTCTCTCTGGCCTCTTAGGTAACTTGGGAAGCTCCACTCTGAGTACATCTTCTCCTCGTTCAGTGTCATTTATGTTTTGGATCCATTATAAGGCATGCACCATATAGACAGCATAGGCATAAAGCACTCTGGGTCTACCCTTGGGGCATATAAAATGTAGGTGTTGAAACACCTCGCCTCTGGCATCTAAATATTTTTTTGGATATTTCCCTTAGTTTTTCTTTGTCATGGTTCTCTGCAAAATGGGAGTACGTCCTTGCCTCTCAGGTATGCTGTAAGAATACATTTATTTTAAGATTGCAAGGTTCTCAGATATTACAAGGACAGGAGTCCTATAAATACATCAAAAATGGGTTATGGGAAGAAGTTTAGGTCCTGATATAGAGAACAAGAAGACTGCTGGAGCTACAAATCCTTACTGCCTTTAAGAGGGATTATTAAAACTGAGCACATCAGTCCTACTACATGCTACCACTGGCAGGAGAGGAGCCTAGTATTTTTACTTCTGCTCATGATGTGTTTGTGTAATGCTTTACACACATATATTAGGATTATTATTATTTCATTCTGGATGGTCTGGAATCATAATGCAGTTACAATACCAAGGATGATATAACATTTCTTGTATTTTGAAGAAACAGAGTGACCAATCCAGGTAGACAAGACTTGATTTTATTAATAAAATTTGTATTTTCCCTCTTTGAGGTGACAATTACAAACTTTGGTTCAAAAATATAAGAAATTCTGAACAGCAAAAGTTGACTTTTTAAATCTCACTTTTACACATGTATAATCTTGCATGATAAAATACCATTTGGAAATGAGCCAGTGGAATCTGGTACCAATTAAGTTAACAATTTATATAAGAAATAACAAACATTTATTTTCAAGTCTTACATATATTATGAAAAATAATTACAAAAGGATTTGTTTTGTAAAGTCAAAATGTTATTTCTACTTCCCACTACCTAAACAATATTTAAAGGAAGGACAAACCACCTTTTTTGGGAGATTTGAATTGCAAATTGTAACAGTTTGGGTCAGAAACAAGCTCTGTAGGTAGCAGTTCCCTCGTATGTTGCTTGGCAACTAGGTAGAATCACATGACCTAGACATATTGTGTCCCTAAGCTTGAAAAAAATAATGGGGGAAAAAAAATCACATTTGCAGGATGGACAAATCATATATGGGGTATTACGTGTAGAATTTTGTATCTGTTTCAGGAAGCAAATACTTATCATTGCTCACATAAAATCCAAGTAAACACTGCACAAATCCATAAATAATTTTTAGAATCCAGTTTTAATATTTATGTGGATCAAAGAAGCACAATGAAGATGAGATACAAAAAAGGGAAGGCTATATGACTAACCATTTACTTCACATAGACTTGAACAGATTTCTTACGCTTAAGCTTTTTTTTTTTTCCCCCCCCTTCATCCTTTTTCATACACATTTCCCGCACCCAAAAATAAACTTACTTATTTTAGGTATATACAGGTATCTTAAGAAATTCTGAAATCTGAACAGGAAAATAAAAGTCTGAGGTATAGCACCATGGAATACAGCACCTTAATGGGTGCATTCATTCTTGAAATTATCATCATAAAGTAGTATCTGCAGAGAAGTGTTGTTTTAAGTGTGCTGCCAAACGTCTTCCAGTTTTGTCACCCAAAGTTTTTGCTGGTGACTTCAAATAACAAAGCTCTTCAACATCAATATATACAAAGGGATTTTTATTATTAATCAGGAAATTGAATTGGATTCACTGTCAATTACAACTTTATTTTTCATAATACATACACAGTATTGACAACGTCATTTTGCAATTATAAAATAAGAGCCAGATGCAATCAGAGACACATGCAAGTTTTGGAAATGGACAGAGAAATAACAGTACAGTACTGTACATAGAATAATTACAGTTTGTTAAACACTTTCCTAACACCACTTTGTTGTAATGAAAGGAGCACCATTACATTAATTTTTTTTACAGCACCAGAAGAGTCCAAAGGGGGTGTTCATAAAATTAGCCTATGCTGTCTAACACGGCCACAGCATTTTTATGTCCTTCATGATTTTCCAAATAAGTTTAAGTTATGTGATTCTGGCCCTACAAGGGCAACAAGTACTTTCTAGGTAAGATATACACACACAGCCAGACAGATTTTCTATACCATCCTTATTCAAAACTTGCATGTGGCATGAAGTGGGTTGGTAGCACCAAGGCACAACGTTTGTTGTTCTGCTCTCTGCCCTAAACTTAACCAAGGAAACAGACAGGACCAACTTCGAATCCAAACTTCTGATTCTGATCACCAAAGTCATTAATCATCACATCAACAATAGGCACTTGGTCTATTTTAGGTGTATTGATTTCGATCACAGTCTTCGCATAGCCTTTTCTTGACTGTATAAAAAAGAAAAAAAAGAAGTAAAACAAAACCAAATATGGTTATACATAAAAGCAGAAAACATATTACATAGCTCTTTCAGTCACCTTTAAAATACAAAACTTATGGATAACAAAGGAACATGCTATGAACTATATTAACTGCACAGAAAAAGGTACTTAGTTGTGTTGGTCTGAAATCAGAAAGAAAGCAAAGCTGTGTGGCACCTGATAGCAGAAGTGTAACTAGGGCAGGGCAATGGGAGCAGCCATAGGCACTAACTTTTATTTTTACAAATGGTGGGGAGGGAAGGGGCCTAACATGATGGACATATGGAAAGTTTTACACATTTCAGGTCACAGCCCTCTTCCTGAGTGGGGCCAGGGCCCTCGGGCTCCTATATACTCAGCTTCTCTGGGAGCAGCCACCCCAGGCACTGACTTCAGGGGGTTGGGAAAAAAACCCATTGTTGCTGCATGATTGCACCAGTGGCACAGCAACAGCTGGAAGTTGCTGCTTTCTCCACGTGTCACAGCTGCCCTGGGTGTCCATTTTCATTGCTACACCTCTGCCTTATAGACTAATTTACTCAGAGGGATGAGCTCTTGTAGGCTACTGCCTACTTTATCAGACGCTATGAATGGATTTTCAGAGAGCAGGGGTACTAAACAGAAAGGAATAAGATAAGTTATATACAAAGCATAGGGAGAGAGGAAGTAAAGGAGAGGGCACTGCTGAGAGGAAGGTGAGTTGAAAACATCAAAGATGATAAACAAAGCTGCAACCCTACTGAGGGACACAGGCTTATAAAAGCTAGTCCAGGTAATGGAATAAGAATCCGGACTGGATTGTGCTAAGTACAGCCTCAACAAAGACTAGGTATTGATCTTCTGAAGTTATCTTCACTTCTCACAGCAGTGCCCTTTCCTTTCCTCCCTGCTTTCTGCCTATAGAGAATGCTTTCATCTGGACTGAACTTCATGTAGTGGCTCCTCATCTAAACCCCAATCTCAGGGACATTAAGAAAGTACAGGAAACCCTCACTATTTGTGGGTTCGGCATTCGCGGTTAAAAATATTTGTGAATGCCGAACCTGCTTCTTAAATACACTTAAAGGAGCTCCTCAGGAGCTTTGCACTTGCCACCGCTGCACTCAGCCCTTGCCAACCTGGCTTCCTTTTGGGGCCCTCTCCCCTTTTTACTCACTCACCATGCCTTGATGTTATTAACTTCTGAGGAAAGGGAGGCTGCCTCAGGGCTTCCCAAGCCTGGTCTTACTCTTATGACCACAGGTGCCTGTGGTCATGGCCTTAAGGGCTACTTTTGTGGGCTCCATCCTCCCCATTAAGCACAGCCATGCCTCACAAGTGATCTGCTAAAACAACTCTCTGCCCTCTGGCAGGCCCCAGGCACTGGAGCTTCCCTTGAATGCTTAGTCCCCCTTCAGCACTGGACTCCCCTGCCCCCCCGCCAGGCACCAGACCTTCTCTTGGGTGCTTAATCCCTCTAGGTGTTGGACTTTCCTTGTCCTTCTCCCAGGCACCAGACCTTCTTTTGAGTACCTAGTCCCCCTGGACACTGGACCTCCTCCCAAGTACCTAGTCCTTCCTGGGCTTAAGCTAGGGTGGCCATTGAGGTCCCTCAAGAATAGAGGACTGTTGTATTTAGTGAAACTGTCCCCACCACCATGAACATCACATGCCTCCAAAGGCTGGGGGGGCATGGCAAGCTCCTACAGGTGGCAGTGGTGGTATTGGCAGCAGGGGCGTGGTGGCAGTAAGCAGGGAGCTCCCACAGGGAAACACGGCAGTGTTGGCAGTAGGAGTGGGCCAAGTGGGGAGCTCCTGCAGGCAGTCATGGCAGTGTCAGCAGCAGGGGTGGGCTGAGTGGGGAGCTTCCACAGGTGGCTGTGATGGTGTCAGTGGTGGGGGAGCAGGGGGTGCTGAGTGGTGAAAAATAGAGGACACAAACACATCTGGTTTCATATCAATAGAGGACAGAGGACCAGAAAACCAGACTGTCCTCTATAAAACTGGATGAATGGCCACCCTAGCTTAAGCCCTGTCTCTGTCTCTGGGGGCTCAAGCCTATCTCTCCCTAGGTCCCCAAGCTTATCTATTCAAAAGCCTGCCTCACCCCGCTCAGATGCTGTGCCCCTGACCCCTGTTCCCAGGCCTGCCTTGCCCCTCTTGGGTGTTCTATTTGTACCCTGGCCCTCTACTCTCTGGTGCCCCTCTCCAGGTTATGGGCTCACCTACTCCTGTTCCCAGGTCTATCTATTCCAAGGCTTGTCTTGTTCCTGGGCTCAGCACCGCTTACCCCAGCTCAGATGTTTAGGCAGGAGCCTTGCTGCAGCCCTGCTGCCAGCAGATCCTTGCCCTATGGCTCCTGGGGCTAGACTGCCTAACCAGCTTAGGCCCTGGCCTTATCTGTCTCAAGCCATTTCCCATTTCTGGTCAGGTGATTCCCTCATTAGCCCCTGCCACACCTGCAGCCTCCCTTAAATTAACAGGTGCACCATGCTCCCTGTCATAGTCATCATCTTGTTGATGGCACTATAACTAATGCCATCTCCAGGAGCTCCACACATATAGATAGCATGATGACAAGAGCTATATAAAAACCTGAGAGGGTTTATAAAAAGAGAGGCACAGATTGAAGAGAAAGAGTCATAGACCAGAATGTTATTGCCGAGAAATGATCACTAGCCAACTAAATTAACCTTGTCTCTGAATCAGACCCGGTTAAAACCATATTAAATTCACTGCAGGAAACCGAAGGCTTTCAGGTTTTGTTACTGATACTTGCTTCCTTTAGCACATGCTTCTCCATAATTATCTCTAAAATGCTTAGCTCTCCCAGTGGTATACAATCATCACAGTGATTAGCGTTATAAACCTTGATATACGCTTGGATAACTCATGGCAAAAAAAATTAGTATTAAAACATGGCATCTGACAAAGGAAGATACCAAATGTTATGCCTTTGGAGACCCAATACCTTGCTTAAGAGATAATTAGATAGCTGGTGTATGTGTCAAACACACCAACTGGCACTAGGAGGGCTGCGAAAGGTATGGGTTCTATGAACTTTACCTGGATTTTATTTCTACTATTCCTATTCTAGGTAAACAATGCCACATGTCAAATTAATTGATTCACAGGCCTTGGATGCATGGTACAGATTCCTGATACATGTTTTTGCTACCTTACATTATAGTCTTCCCTTGCATCAATTGATTTTGACTGTAAATATATACCATCAGTGTGATGCCTCTTTCAGTGATGCTTATTTTCTATTACTTCTCCATTATGTTATATCTATAATAAAAAATGTCTAATTTCAAGATACTGGCATTGTCTTGAAATTAGACAAGAGATCCTACCCTTGATATTGCTTGATATATGGTTAATACTATTTTTCTCAATAGTTTTATGCAATTTAAATAAGTGACTAATTCACTGTAGTTAAAATCTACTGAAATGGCAGACTATTAAAAATAAAACCTCTGGAAAGCTTTTCTCCAAAGGAAGCTGGCATAAGAAGGACCTGTTTGGATTATCAAACTAACCTGTCATATTAAAGTACAAAAGAATATTCTGAGCCTATACTTACTGCACAACCATCATGAAGAGCTTTGATGTAAGGATTGTTGTCATAAGACATCTCTTCATCATTTGATCCTAAGAACCTCAGCGCTTTGTCATAGCTGTCAGATGATGCATCATGCCAACCTACTGACTGATGACAGTTGTAAGTGAAATTTTGTCTTGCAGAGGCACTCAGTAGTTTAAGGAATGTCATTTGGACCATATTAATGGCATTGCCTTCAACATCCAAATAGGAAAGCTGGAAAATATAAGTAGGCACATGAACATTTGGTTCACTAAAATGCAAAAGAGAAAAGTCATGGTTGACAAAGTTCACATTAAGAAGCTTCAATGTAAAAATCAACTGAATATGGTTTGCTGATTTTATAGCACATTTTGTAAAGAATTAAGACATGGAACTATACATTTAAGCTGCATCCTATTTTGCCATACAGAGAACCCTCCCTTCTATATTCCATAAGCTTGCAATAGAAAATTATTCTGGAACCATTTAATGGTGACTATATTTTTATTATATCATATTCCTTTGCATACCCTTCATACCTTTTCCCTAAATATCATCCCTTGAAATGTGGGCACACATCTTCAGTGGGAAAGCTGATTTCTGTATTGGGATGGAAGTGAGGATGCACTGTAATGGCTGCCAGGAGTCTTTTTTCTCCTCTTTCCTGCCAGCAGAGGCAGAATCCAGTTTTAACCCTCTCACAGCCACTACCAAATTAAGAGTAACTTTTGGATGAGTAGAGGGTAAAATCTCTAGCTTTTGTCTGAAGCTGGCATTGAGCTGACTGAGCACAAGCCAGCCGCTCCATGCAGTTATCTTTCACCCTCAGTTCTGGAAAAATCTGTTTCATTATTCCTTTGCAAAACAAGGTGCATGTGTTATTTGGGCACATGTAGTATGCAAGAAAACACACTACTCATTTAATAATGCTCAAGTCTATTTCAGTTTCTTGGATGGGGCATATGAGCTGCATTCAAGTTGCTCTGCAAAAGCTCTATGATGGTGTGAAGTTTGCCAGCACCGAGAGCAAAATCATCAACTATAGATTTGCCACTGGTATTGTTGCTATATTTGCAGAGTAGTAGATGGAACAGCATAGGGCAGGCTCCTTTTCTCTAACGGAGCTGACTAAATTGCTTTTAGCATCTATATAATCAAGATCACTGGTGAATATTCATCATTAGCAGCATGTACCTTGTTTGTGAATGACTATACAAATAGATGACTACTTACCAGTTTGCCTCTCTTAAATTCACTAAACCAGGTTCCTGGATATTCCTTTGGCCATGTTGAAATTCTTACCTGTATTGAAAAAGCATGTAATATAAGTGTTTAAAATACAGGTAAGAAAGAAAAATGTTCAAGAACTATAAAACGAATCTTTCTTTCCTGAGGTATTGAACTTAAAAAAGCTTGTCAAGACACATACACATAAACAGCTCTAAAAATGGCTACTTTGTTTAGGCAGAGGTACAATACCTATATATTAGTTTACTCTAACTGAATTAAAAATAATGAGATTATTTCTGTTTATAAGAGGAAAAAGAGTATGGTTACCTGTTAAGATTCAGGTTCACTCAGATAAGTTACTGGTAAAAACACTCTAGCACAGGATGTCTAAAATAGGAGTTTGCACTGGTAGTGACATTAAAAGATGAACCTGCTTCTTCACTAGTTGCTCCCTGACATTTATTCTTGTGAGCGTGGATCTCTTATCAAATCCTACAGATAATGTTCTACGCGCATCTTGCAAAGCTTTTAATGAGACTTAAGAGACAAGAAAGTATAGAATTTGACAAAAAAGTTTATCTTTTAGATGCCAGATTAATGCCTATGCTCTCATTAAAAATGGCTGCACAGCTGTGTTACATACTGAGATACAGCAGAAGTTTAGCTAGCAAGCAGGTGCATAAAAAATCTGAGCAAAAGAAAAATAAAGTGGCTATTTGTTAACTATGTGTATCATTTCATTGCTTTATTCATGTTTATGCAAATGCAAATATAATAATTAGCCTGTAAGAAAGGCAGATAAACAGAAATTGTGAAAGTCTAATTTTCCTGTTTAGTTCAATATTGCAGCAGCACAGCAGGAACTGACAACAGTCAACCCAAAACACAGATTGGTACTTACTCCTTCAGATTTCTTATCTGGATAGATGCAAGTTTCCCCACCTGCTGTGAAATTACAGTACACTTTGAAGGAGTCTCCAGAGCAGCCCTGGTTAGGATCAATCCAATATTCACCTAAAATGAAAGATAAAGGATTTGCTTCCAATAATGATATATTTAAAAGAGTCATGTTTTACTGCCATCTAATGCTGCTCTAAAAGATTTTCAGTTGAAAAGCTATAATTCTTCTATCTTCAAGGCTGAGAATTAACAATTTCCATTTGCTTTTTTTTTCTTTTATTGATATTTTTTTCTAAGGATAAAACAGCATCCAAATCTATTTTTTCTTCTTGCTTTCTTTTTGTATTTTGTTTCAAGCTGTAACTGCTGAATGTTTCTGGTACATTTTTTGAGGAACTACATCACAAGAGACTAAAATATTTTGCAGTCTTCACATTTCCACTATAAGGAAATGAGAAGATGCACATAAGGCATAAGTTTCTACTTTTGTGATGTCAGAACTGTCATATCATAATCAAAATATTTCAACACATTGCAAGAAAAACATATTAACAGTTAAGGATCCATCTTCCAGTAGCAGTATGAGGTCTAAATACTGGGTTCTGCCATTTATGCATAACCCTGCATTCTGGGTGGCGCACACTGTATCAGCCGAGGTGAGCATTTTTTGCAGAATGTAGGTACACAGTGACTTTCTCTCCCATCTCTGGTGGCAGGTCCACTATGAGATCAGACTGTTGCCCCTACTTCCACCCTACATTGTTTATCTGTAGTTGCAGCATTAATAAAACTGCCGCAGATTCAGATATTTTAAGCATTATATTATCTAAGCTAGGGGTGCACCAATAAAGATTTTTGGGGCCATTACTGATGGCTGAGTATTAATGAGCCATATTGGTCGATACCAATCCAATTGCCGATATGTAGCCCAGAAACTCTGAAAGAAGTGTCTGGCTGGTAAGCAGTGTCTGTGGTGGGGAAGGGCGGGAGGAGGGAAGGGGTGTCAGGGGGCAGATCGAGGCCCCCACAGTGAGGGAGGAAATGGGACTGGGGAAGGGGCAAGGGCATGGGTAGGTGATAAACAGCTGTGGTGGGTGTGGGATGGAGCCAAGAGCAGCTCATCTGGAGGGCATGGGGATGCGGGGGCACAGCTCCCAACACTGTGTGCACCCCCAGGGGAGGCATGGGGGGGGCACATGCCCCCCTGGATCTGTGCACAGGATGAGGGTGGCCTGCCACTGCATGCTTGGAGCCCGGGGTGACACTGGGCTCGTCCTGGCAGGAGTAGCTGCACCAGGGCTGTGGTCAGGCCAGGTGGGGTGGTGTGGGCAGCACTGGAAGGGGGGAGGCTATGGCAAATTTTGGGGTGGCTGTAGCCCCGCCCCATAAACCCCCTTCCCAGCAGTGCTGCCACCTGCCCCACCTACCCTGAGTGCAGCCCTGGGCCAGTCTCTTCTGGGAACAGCCCAGCGCTGCCCATGGCCTCACCCACAGCGGGCAGCCCATGCTCACCCTGCACACAGATCCAGGGTGCACCTGCCCCCCCATACATCTCCTGGGGTGCATACATTGATGGGAGCTGTCTCCTCCTCCCCATGCCCACTGGATGAGCCACTTGCAGCTCCATTGTGCACCCTGCCCTGCCCCAGCTGTTCCGCGCCTGCCCCTGCACCATCCCCCT
>NW_005842550.1:100419-120106 GCF_000455745.1 Alligator sinensis
TGGAGCCCGGGGTGACACTGGGCTCGTCCTGGCAGGAGTAGCTGCACCAGGGCTGTGGTCAGGCCAGGTGGGGTGGTGTGGGCAGCACTGGAAGGGGGGAGGCTATGGCAAATTTTGGGGTGGCTGTAGCCCCGCCCCATAAACCCCCTTCCCAGCAGTGCTGCCACCTGCCCCACCTACCCTGAGTGCAGCCCTGGGCCAGTCTCTTCTGGGAACAGCCCAGCGCTGCCCATGGCCTCACCCACAGCGGGCAGCCCATGCTCACCCTGCACACAGATCCAGGGTGCACCTGCCCCCCCATACATCTCCTGGGGTGCATACATTGATGGGAGCTGTCTCCTCCTCCCCATGCCCACTGGATGAGCCACTTGCAGCTCCATTGTGCACCCTGCCCTGCCCCAGCTGTTCAGCGCCTGCCCCTGCAACATCCCCCTCTCCCTCCCTCACCACAGGGGCCTCAATCTGCCTCCCCATACCCTTTCCCTTTTACCACCTCTTCCCCCACAAATGCTTATCAGCCGGACACTGCTCTTCAAGCTGCCAGGGTGCACTCCTGGCCATGTGCATGCTGCAGCTGTGCACATACATGCAGCATTTATTGGTAACATTATCAGCCACATCAGCCAAAAAAAGCCAATTGTTGATAATGTCAATTACCAGTGCCAATATGATATGGATCAATGTATTGGTGCATCTCTAATCAGTTAATTCAGTTATTGTTAGAGAAGCCTTATGTAGTTTTAGATGGTAAACATATTTTAATTACTTTTTGGTTGGAGGATCCTGAGATAAAAACACTTGTCTCCATTACAGCTTTTACCATATTTACCAGTGATGGGGTCTGCACAGTTAACATTTATAGATTCAAAGTAAAGCTAGTGTAGAAGGTGAAGCTGAGGTCCAATAACTACCCCATTCAGACAGGAATCTCTAAGTAGAGGGTTCATAATTATTCTATATGTATTAGAAATTTATTGATGTGGCCTAATACCACCAGGTAATTCATACTAATGGTAGTAATGGCAAAGAGCAGTAATTTATAGTCACTCTTTGAGCCCAGATTTAATTTCAGTTGTGAAAGGCATGTTATACTGGGCTCTACACATGGTCATGCAGCGCCATTGTTACTGCACCATCATTTATTACAGTAACAGCCCATACTGCACTGTGCTGGCTGCACAGTTATTTTTAGCTGCTACGTTCCTGTAGCAATGCACTATAATGAGGGAGCATGTTCCTATGGTGATGTAGCTGCGGCATCACAGTTTTTGCCCATCAATGTTTCATAGATTTCATAGATTTCATAGACATCAGGGCTGGAAGGGACCTCGGAAGATCATCGAGTCCAGCCCCCCGCCCAAAGGGCAGGAAGTCAGCTGGGGTCATAGGATCCCAGCAAGATAAGCATCCAGTTTCATCTTGAAGGTGTTCAATGAAGGCGCTTGAACCACCTCCGGTGGCAGGCTGTTCCAGACCTTGGGGGCTCGGACAGTAAAGAAGTTCTTCCTTATGTCCAGCCTGAAACGATCTTGAAGTAGTTTGTGACCATTCGACCTCGTCATCCCTTGGGGCGCTCTGGTGAACAAACGTTCCCCCAGATGCTGGTGGTCACCCCTGATAAACTTGTAGGTGGCCATCAGATCACCCCTGAGCCTACGCTTTTTCAGGCTAAAGAGCCCCAGGGCTCTCAGCCTGTCATCGTAGGGTCTGCTTCCCTGACCTCTGATCATGCGCGTGGCTCTTCTCTGGACTCTCTCAAGCTTCTCCACATCCTTTTTGAATTGTGGAGACCAAAACTGGACACAGTACTCCAGCTGCGGCCTCACTAAGGCCGAGTACAGGGGGAGAATGACATCCCGGGATTTGCTTGAGAAGCATCTATGGATGCAAGCCAGTGTTTTGGTCACTTTACTAGCCGCCGCATCGCATTGCAGGCTCATGTTCATCTTGTGGTCAAAGATGACCCCCAAGTCTCTTTCTTCCATAGTGCTAGCCAACATAGCTGGGCTATGATGCTCGCCAGCTCCTTGAGTACATCGGCGAACTTGGCCAGTCCGCTTCTGACTCCAGTGTCCACATCATTAATGAAGATGTTGAACAGTATGGGTCCAAGGACAGAGCCTTGGGGGACCCCACTGGTCACAGGACACCACGATGAGTGACTTCCATCGATTACTACCCTCTGGGTCTGACCCCGGAGCCAATTTTCCAGCCAGCGGATCGTGGAGGACCCAAGGCGACAATTGGCAAGTTTCTCCAAGAGGCGATCATGGGACACCAGATCGAAGGCTTTTTTGAAGTCAAGATATATGACATCAATCTCTTCTCCCTTGTCCAGGTGATAGGTCACCTGGTCGTAGAAGGAAATGAGATTGGTCAAGCAAGACCTCCCCGCAGCAAACCCGTGCTGGCTATCCCTTAAGATGTTGGCGTCGGCCAGTCCATTAAGGATGGCCTCTTTAATAAACTTTTCTAAGATCTTCCCCGGGATAGAAGTCAGGCTGATGGGCCTATAGTTAGCCGGATCCATCATCATAGCATGTTGCTGCAGCAATATAACATTATGTGTAGATGAACCCACTAATCCTTTGAACAATACAGTCCCCTGAATGTAAAGTATCAAACACAGGGATGTATGATGTTTATGACAATAGCGGAAGCCACTTTTTAAAGCTTTTTTTGATTCAGCCTTTTTACTTTAAACAGACTGTCCTACCCATGGACACCTTACTCCTAAGAGATTTTTTAATTAAATAAATAAGTTAATTTTATTTTAACCAAATTAAACCTACATTGATATGAAAGAGGCTCCAAATAATAGCTAAATACTAGTAAATGATGAAGTCAGAATATCAATAAAAGATGTTCATTATTATAGAGATGCTGAATTATAAAATATGTACTTTTCATATAGCACATAACTTAACTACTCCTCAAGGCAACCATCTGTTTTTATCTATCTAGAGTGAATGAAATAAATATTATTAAACTGTCAAAATGTATTTTGCTCTAATTTAAAACCAGACAAAAATTACTTTGAACTGGGGGAAGTATTCATTGTCGCACAAGAAATATAAAAACATGAGTGTTGTGTGAAAACTGGCCTTCATTTAAGTCTTTCCAGAGGGTATGCTCAGTAAAAAAAGAGAGAAAAATAATTAAACAAAGTGTTAAATTGTTCAAATAATTAAACAATTATGCCTCTTGAACATAAGTGCATAGTTTATATAATAGTCATACAAATATCATATTATTTATAAATATTGTATTATTCATAAATATCATATTATATTATGAAATTTTCATGCCACTTAATACGACCTTTAACAACACCTTGTACACTTGAACATATGTATCTGCCATGTTTTACATAAAGGTAGACAACCTTCAGTCTTTTTTTCTTTGTGTGTTCTCAGGGCAAAAGAACTGTTCTTTTGACTTGGTGGCAACAAAATTTCAGGCGTTGTTTTTTGGAAAATATGTGTTTGTAAATAACTGGGTAAACTTTTATTTCCTTTCTTTCTAGTATACTTTTTTATCGAAGCCATATTTAAAAGTTGTAAGTCTAAAACCAGACTGCATTTCACATCTAATAAATTCGTCCTTTATAGACATAGGATTTTTCTATCCACATTTATATTAGTTTTTTTTACCTGCAGGAATATAATTAATAAGCATTTTCTTTACTTTACTTAGAGGTTCTATTAACCATATAACTAGCATTAATGAGATATCAGTGCACTTTAGTAAATCATAACCTTAGTCTATTTGCTTTTGTCATGTAATATTAACATACCATCTGGGAAGTCAGGGTGGCAGAGTTGTAGATCTTTGCAAGTTCGGGCTGGGTTATTCTGAGTTCCCATTGGATATTTCATATGCTCAATGTCTTGCTTCAGAGAATTGAGTGAACCAAAGATCTCCTCCATGCCATCTGAGTAATCCAGGATATTATCACCTGCATCAGCCAACATGTAATCTGAAGATCTTCTTGTCTTTTTGGGTGATTGGATAGGCAAAGGCTGGATTACCTCGCCTGGAGGACCCTGTAAAAGAAATAATGTATTCTAGGTTACCTTTTTTTCTTATTTTCCAAATGCAAAAATACACTGGTCATTAGAAAATGTGGTTGGAGGTGATTTCAACAGTCTTACTCCAAATTTTCTATTTTAGTCATTTAGCTCAGGTTTCCTTAGGGTTTTTCATGGACTAGTTTAAAAGAACAGTTTTACGAAGACAAAGTCATTGCTACCTGCCATTTTGGGAAGCATAAATTGCTACACTCTGAAGGGATGTAGTAATGGAGGCTCTTGGTACACCCTCTAGAATGAAAATAAATGTTTCTAAAGGGTCCCATGAACCACAGTTCCACTAGCTTGTATACTGGGTCAATTGAAATTTTCATTCCTTGAAAACAAAAACAATAAAAAAGCAATCAAGATATTTTCTTGATATTTTAATAAAATGAAAGGATTAAAATGGAAATGTTTCAAAATGGAAAATCTAAATGTTCCATTCTTGAAGTATTGAAATGGAATGTCTCAGCTTTGTTGAAAGCTACTTTTTCATTTTTAATTTCAAAACACATATAGATTACAGGTGATGTATTTCTGTCAAACATTTTGCTTTTGATGAATTTGTATTTTCCAACATAAAGTTGCATTGTCAGAAATTTTTTTCCCACTTCAGTATTTTTCTCCTCTGAAACTTCCCAAAGTCTGATTTGCCTCCCTCATGAAACAGGATCTTTAAGTCAATGTGAACTGTAGGAAAGATTCTACTTACAGGAGGACCAGGGGGCCCTGGTAAACCACCATCACCCTTCTGACCAGCAGGACCCTAGAAAGCAGTGAGAAACACTGTATTAGCAATTCCAAAAGGATACAGAAGACAATGTTGTCTTTAAAAAGAGAGAAAACATAAGGGAAAATGAAGAACAAATTTAGAGGGGAGTTACTTACCGTGGATCCTTTAGAACCCTTTGGACCTTGAGGACCCTAGAAGGATACCACATAGTTAGACTGTGTTGTACTTAGGTTAAGAATACTTGGAACTAAAAGTTACATGTTGAAACACTCTGGATTCATTACTTACAGGTAGACCAGGAGGACCAGGGGGGCCAAGTGGACCAGCAGGACCAGTAATGCCCTGAAGAAACATAAGCACAAAACTAAATTATGCTGGATTGCATTGTGTCTGTCATAATGGGCAACAATGACTGGGATAATGAGATATACAAATACAAAGCAAACCTACACAGTGACCCATTCCAGAGCCACTATGTTGATGGGAGTTTTTATATTGGCTTAAATGGGGAGGGCTTCAGAGAAACCTAAACTTATTATTAATAATGTTTTATTATAAAAAATTATCATTATTAAAAATCCTTTAAAAATACTGCCAATTTCAGTTACACACTTGTTCTTACCCTCCAGAGTTAATAATGCCACGATATTCTTTTCTTTCCAATCTCTCTGTAAAGGCTCATTTTGACAGGATGCCTGAAATATACTGCCATTTGATAACAAGGAGGCAGATGGTGAACTACACTATGTACACAACTAGTCTACATGAAAATATGCCATGGATTACTTTGCCTCTCTTCTGTTTGCTTTCATTCACCTGCTGGATCTTGTCTGGTGAATGAAGCTAGATCATAAGCTTTTTAGCTTTAAAACATACTTGTATAGTGACAAAGATTTTGATTTCTTGCTCTGGTGTTCTTGTAAGTAACTAGTAATAGTTAAATGCTTCTTAAAAAAAACCCCATTAAGTATTGCAACATAGAACTCTCTCCCACTGTGTTCTGCAGAAAGGACAAGCTTGTACAGAATGTGAATGAAAACAAAAGTATGTTGTTTTACTGACCGAATCGCCCTTGGCTCCAGGAGATCCTTGTGCACCTGGGAGACCCCTGTCGCCCTTTTCACCCTGTTCTCCCGGAGGTCCAATGAGACCAATCAAACCTGGATGTCCCTAGAAAAAACATGAGAGGAAAATTATATTGAAGGTCAAGGTATAAAAGTATGGAAAAGAATAAATTAAATAAGCAATGTATTTTGATAGTTTAGGATATTCAAAAGTCATCACTATGCCACTTACTGCCTTATCCTGAAAACTGCAGATATAGAAATATTTTGCAGATGCATGCATTTGCTGATTGATTGTTTCATGCTTTTATGCTCAGAGATTACCTGCATAGTTGACTACTGATTGAGTGAAAAACATATCTGAGTACTACCGGGTAGGTTTTTACTGAAACAGAGTCAAGATTAATTTAACAATATGTATGGGTACTCTTCAGTATTTAAATGTCCCACACTTGTTTGCCAGTAGAGCTTTCAACTATTTCATTATAAAAGATATCCATTTAGATGTTATCCACTTACCCAATAAAATATAATAATAACCAGTGAGCTTCATTCCTTTAAATACAGCTCTCCCCTGGCCTAATGGTCAATAAGTGGTCAATTGTCTACCTTTATGTGAAACATGGCAGATACACATGTTCAAGTGGGTAATTAATTTCATTATGCTCCTTTTAAAATCTGTGGGCATTTAATAATGCCCACAGATTTAATAATAATTTTATAATAATTTAATAATGCTCCTCCACTAATGCCAGGAGCTTGGGGAATAAGCAGGAGGAGCTCATCCTCCTGCTCAGTGCAAACAATTATGATGTCATAGGGATAACGGAGACCTGGTGGGACTCCACCCATAACTGGACCACGGGGATAGATGGCTATACCCTGTACAGGAGGGATCGTGTAGAGAAAAGGGGTGGGGGGGTAGCTCTCTATGTTAAGGAAAACTACACATCCCTGCAAGCCTTATCTGTGCTGTACCCTACCCTATGCTTTTCCTGCTCTGGGGTGAGTATCCTTCCATCACATCCAACTCCTACAGCAGAGTAAAAGGGAAAATGAACTTGGATCTCTTGTGTGGAGGTAACTAGCATCATGGTCTTTCTGACAGCTGTGACCCTTTCTGATAACCTGACCCTTCTGCCTGCTTTCTCAGTAAAACTACAATGGTTTGGTACTGTTCATACATGTGAAATTGAAGAGGATGCTCTCCTTTTCAGCTGAAGACCAAAAATATTAAACTGGCTTAAGGAAGGAGCAAAATAATTGTCCCTGTGTGATTACATAGGTCTTTCATTGTATATGTTCCATGAAATCTAATAAATATTTCTTGAACAAGACATCAGAGGGCAGTTTGACACACCATTTCAGATGCAGAGCCTTGCAGGTGCTGTATTTGAAATTTTACAATCTAAACCAGGATTCTTAAATTTATTCTCAAATATGTGCTCTGCATTGGCACTTTGTACAGATTTCATACTGGAAGTACGTTTATAAACATGGTGTTACAGTCTATGTTAATATATTTTGGAATAAAACTCATAGTTTTTATTTGCAGTTTCATAGATTTTATTTGAATCAGTCTATTTGAAATATGATTTAAAAAACTACAGAACAAGTTTGTAATTAAAATTATGTGATTAAACAAAGGACCCATCAATAAGCCATGCTTGATATATGATTGAGACCTAAGACTTAACACCACTTAGAATATTCCCTGATATGTCAATTTAAAGTGGTCAGTGCATCTTTTTTCTTAAAAAAAGAAAATTGACTGCCACCTTATTGCCCAAGGCTAGAATCTGAAAGCCGAGTGGTGTGACATAACATTAGCCATGGCTAGAAATTACGAGCAGATATAATTCCTCAGCCTTTACAGGCCACTAACATCCTGCTGTTGCTTCTGCTTATGCAAAGGCAGAATAAAGAAGAAAGGCAGGCTGTCATCTCCATCATTCAAGTGGAAAGGAAAATATTAATGACAAGGGAAAGCAATAGGGTTCAACTGTCTTAAAAGGTTGTTATACACAATGGTGAATTTAGGAAAGTCTTGGTTGTAGAAAAAGATGTGATTGACAGCACCAAAAAAGGTATATTTTTGAAGGATTATGTGGAGTGTTGAAGAGTACAACACTCTTTTTCATTCGAGTGTTTCAGTCCCTGTTTAGTGACTTCCCTTTTTTAGCTTACCACGTAGTTTCAAGTGACGGCAACAACAAAGCTTCTACATGGATGCATTTGAACTGGAGTCATGATGGAGAAAAAGACCTAGGGAGTCTGGTTTGTTTTAATGATCAGTTTTGAAACAATTGTATACGTGGGCTTATAATGAGGGACCTACTGAATTTACGATTTCACATTTTTCATGGACACTGCGAATTAGGATGGTCCCCACGAAAAAATATGGGGATTGTGAAAAAGCACAAAATCAGCAGCAAGGTGGGGTGGGAAGAGCTTCAAAAACTGAAAAAGTGGAAAGCCCTGGCATCCTGAAGTGATGGGGGAGAGATTTTCGTGGTGAAGTGCAGTGGCTCCCTCACACCTCTGGCTGAGGGGCCCCAGAAATCCCACCCCTCCCTGGAGAGATCTTCTGGGGCTCCTCAACTAATCTGTGGTGTGGGGGACCTGCTGCACTCCACTACAAAAATGGCACTGCACTTGGACCACAAAATTTGGGGCAGCTGATCCGAATTTGGTAGGTCCCTAGTTATAATCTTAAACTGGAAGGGCTACCAGCCTAGAAGAATCAGTCTTGAGGAATATTGTCAGCACTGCTCTCAAGCAAATCCCGGGACGAGATGCTTCTCAAGCAAATCCCGGGACGTCATTCTCCCCCTGTACTCGGCTTTAGTGAGGCCGCAGCTGGAGTACTGTATCCAGTTTTGGGCTCCACAATTCAAAAAGGATGTGGAGAAGCTTGAGAGAGTCCAGAGAAGAGCCACGTGCATGATCAGAGGTCAGGGAAACAGACCCTACGATGACAGGCTGAGAGCCCTGGGGCTCTTTAGCCTGAAAAAGCGCAGGCTCAGGGGTGATCTGATGACCACCTACAAGTTTATCAGGGGTGACCACCAGCATCTGGGGGAACGTTTGTTCACCAGAGCGCCCCAAGGGATGACGAGGTTGAATGGTCACAAACTACTTCAAGATCGTTTCAGGCTGGACATAAGGAAGAATTTCTTTACTCTCCGAGCCCCCAAGGTCTGGAACAGCCTGCCACCGGAGGTGGTTCAAGCGCCTTCATTGAACACCTTCAAGATGAAACTGGATGCTTATCTTGCTGGGATCCTATGACCCCAGCTGACTTCCTGCCCTTTGGGCGGGGGGCTGGACTCGATGATCTTCCGAGGTCCCTTCCAGCCCTGATGCCTATGAAATCTATGAAATCTATGAAATAGCAGGAAAAAGCAATTGTGATCCATTAAATTTATGACACAGGCAAAAACTTCCTGAATATCTCTAGGATGGTCACATGCAGTCTGTCATTTTATTATTATTATGTAAGTAGGGAGTTGATTGATGGGTATCTAGGAGCTTGCTTTCCTTTCACTATGACTTTCTTTTAGGCCAAGAATAACTTTTTCCTTTTCCTAGTTTTACACAGAGGCAATATGACACCGAGGCTATGGACAGAAATTACAGAAACTGGTATAAGTGATCAGAAACCAGTTCAAATCTGTAACACAACAGAAGGTCAACAACTGCTTTCAAAAGGACCAAAACTGGTTTAAGATAAACCTGGATGTAGTATCAGACTTAACTGATTTAGGTTAAATTGGTTTATCGAACTCCTGTCCCAGGTCCCCTCCAGAATCAAGTTAACTCACAGTCCTCTAGCATCCCAGGAAGCTTTGCACATCCCCTGCACACCCCCTTTTATAGGGTGGGAGGGTTAGCCTTGGCCCAAAGTGTCTGCTGTAGCTGAGCAGGGAGGTATGCTCTAGCACCTCCCAGCTTCTGGCCTGAGCCACTGTAGGCATGTGGCTGCATTTCCAGAATCAAAAATGAATTTCTGCTCACTTGCTTATCCATTCATTCTATGCAACTTGGACTAACCTACAAAAATTGAATTGATTTGGCTGTGGGCTTTTTGACTATCTGTACTTAGCCTCAGATCTGATTTCATAATTACAAGATCTCAGAAGAGAAATGAGAATTTGAGAAATGTTCACGTACCTTCTCACCCTTGGAACCTGGATCTCCCTTCAATCCAGGCAAACCAGGTGGACCCTAAATAGTCAAGGGAAACAACATTAAAAACTATTTTAAATAGCAGCACATTTCATTCATGGCATTCACCTGAAATATTAAAGATATTTTCAGTACAGTGGTATTCAGTGGTTGATGGATGACTGCCTGTACAACTTAGGGCAAAAGATAACCTTTAAGTACATGCTTTAAAGAGTCCTTTCTGATTCATTACACTAATCATGTAGCTGTTTTTGACAAGCCTAGAAAACTGAAGAGAGGGACAGCATAAGAGAAGACAAAGGTTAATTAAAAATCTTTATGTGGTATTGGACACACCCAATGAAGTATGTGATATTGAAACAAATAGTCTTATCCATGTTATGCTTTTTATCCCCTGGAGCACTTTTCAGGCTTTTAATTACTTTCCCAACATCAGTTATTTATTTCTGTACCTATCCAATTTCAAGTCAACAGTAAGAAGACTTCCTAATTGGCTTAATTCTACCCAACACTTTATAAAACTGCATAAAAAGAGACCTCTGAATTGTCTTTTTTCCATCTTACTCAGTGTCAGTAATGTGTTGCAGATGTAAATCAGGATTTCTATATTAATTTCTTCCATATTTTGTTATTGTTCTCATGAGAGTAACTCATGTTTTTGTCCAGTGCTGAGGGCCCTATCCTGGGACCATGATTTGACTTCTAACACCATTGTATCCTACCTGTCTGAGCCAGTTAAATAGGTGTTTCTCTGCTCAGTATTACAAGACCTACATGACTTAGGAGGGTTAGACTCATTGGGCGTGTCTACACATTCACTACTGTGCTAGTAACATAGTTACTGCATATTAAGTTTAATACTTGTATAATCAAGAACTAAATTATTGCACAGTAACTGGCATTACTGCACAGTAGTGCCAGTGCACACCTTTTTAGTGACACTACTGCACAGTAGCCTAATACTATGCAGTACCGTAATAGCATTGTTTGAGCTGTGAAGTGCTATGATGCAGTATTATTAGGCTACTGCTCAGTTAGCATCTCATGTACATGTGCCCACTGAGATGAAGAAGCCTGAAAATGATACCTGCCTAAGTCACTTATCCCTTACAAAACTTTTTAAATATGATCATATATATGAATTCCTCATCTGCAAAAATGGGAATAATAGCACAACCCCAATTCACAGGGTATCGTGAGGATAATGCAGTGAAGACTGAGAGGTGCTCATATCCTACAGTGATGCCCAGGAGAGACAGTAAGACATTTTTCTCACCATAGCTACAGATTATGGAACAGACTAAAATAAGATTCTGGCCAATATTTTGTCTGCAGTTGGCCCCTGTAAAGCAAAAATAAATAAAGCTCATGATAGTGGTGACTAAAACAAAAAAATTTGGCCAGAAATGTCAAGTTCCATATTATTCAGTTAGAACTCAGGGTACTACAGAGAAAATGTAGGACCTGGTCCTTCAAAATTACTTCTGTGACAAGTCATTAAGCTTGTGAATAATCCAGTGGAGGTCAATGGTATTGCCTGTCTAAGATTTATAGGACAGAGCTCTTAGTTAGCACTGTGTAGGGGGATATGTTGTTAAATTAGAAGAATACATAAGCTAACTTGAGCCACAACTCATGCTTTATGAACCTATAGATAGAGATTGTCAGCTCTACTGTAAATTTTGCCAGAGCAAAGCACTGTCAAATTCAGCCATCCCACCAACAGTGCACAAAAATTCAACAGCAGAGTTGCTTAAGGCACATCCCATAAGAATGCAAGTGGGCAATATGTTTTGAAAGCAGTCTACTTCCTCAGGCTTTCAGGGATTATAATGACACAGACTTCCAAATCACATAATTTTGCCTTTTCCATTTACTCCTGTGACAACGTGAGTCCAGGGCATACTAACTTTGTAAACCAATGCAACTAAAACGAATACCTAAAATGGAAGCATTCCAAATAAATACATAACATTAAAATGACATCATGAAAAATGTGTGCTATAATGTTAGTAGAGTAGTAATGTAATTTTTTTATGGGCTATGTAAATAGACCTCAGAATATATAGAACGTAAGACATCCTAAAATAAAAACTCTAATATCGTTCAACGTTCTAATCTTTACAGTACAATGATTATTAAAGAAGTTCTTGTGGTTCATTTTGAATCACATTCCTTTATTTGCTGTTATTTCTTTTTTAATTGGACCTATAGGAGCTAGGACAAACTACTTAATGGGTGGCTACTAATACACAGGCCATCACATAAAACACCACAAACATGTGATAACATAACATTGAAGAGATTTTAATGAACACAGGCTCATTAGGCTGCTTACAAATGTCAAAAAAATGCAAAAAAACAGCACTTTAGCAGAAGAGGAAGCATGTTAGTTCATCCCAGCTTCCCAAGATCTGTATAGATCAGACTTTTCAGCAGGGCTTTTTGGCGCTTTTATCTAATAGCTGATTCAATCGGCTATTAGATAAAAGTGCTAAAAAGCCCTGCTGAAGTGTGCAATCTATTCAAATGATGGGCATGCCAGGTCAAAGTAACGTGATGCCTCTTCTGGGTATGGGGGTGCCGAGCTTAAAATAAGGAACTGGGTTTTTTTTCACATCTGTAATCAGACTAAATGTAGTATTATCTAACTTAGTTTTAAAAGAGGCTACCTAGAACCCAGGAAGATAAGAGCTGCTTAAGATCTAATTTAGAACCAACATGTTTCAAGTTCTAAAAATCGAGAGCAAATAGTGTCATTCTTAACCTTCCTCACTTAAAAGGTCACTATGACATGGGAAAGTTGGACACAGGTAAGTAAAAATGAAAATGAGGAAGCTCTGGAGGATCCAATGGGATTTGAGGAACACCCTTGTCAAAGTACAAAATAGGCAAACCTGTGCATGCCCTTTCTCCAGACCTAAGAGCTTCTGATTTCAAACTCTCTAGTTATGGACATTAAAGAAAACCAAAAAACAACAACAAAAACTTTTCTAATTTTCATTTGTGCCTTTAGAACTCTAAGACATGATTGAGCATTGGCTGTAAGTATACATAGCAGGTCGAATATGGTCCTGAAAAGAATAATTTCAGAATGACTCCAGACATAATTTGGCTGCATGTGAGCAGATGATGGGCCAGCTTCTCATGCTGTTGTTCCAATACCATTCTTTTTGGTGTTCCAGATTTGAGTCTCTTTAGAGAAGAAGCTGCAAATGATGTCAAATTCATTATTATATCATGTAAATATCACTAATATCACTAAAAATGAACCAGGATGGAACTGTTAGGAAGTAGGGCATCCACAGAAACAGGCCCCACCTCCTATAGTTCCTATGAAGTATATAGAGTTTGGGAACACTATAAACTCTGCTGATCCCAATTTTCACATAATTCATGGGAGATCTTGTGAGTTGTTCTTATACTTTATGGAACATTTTGGAACAAAATCCTCTCCATTTTCTCCTGAGAGCTTTCCTGTTATGTGTAACACGGTGCATCTACATGTATGCTTCACTGCCAAGTTGACTAATTAGGTCCAAAGTAAAGTATCACAGGATGCATCTAATGCATTAAGGCACTTTTCCTAATGTGCCTTAAATTTAGTACCTCCAATATGAGGTACTAAACAAATGTGCATTAGGCTGCCTTAATACGCAATAAAGAAAGCACGTGCTTTTTAAGAGATGCTTAAGGCACAGTGGCCTATGCATTAGCATAATAGCACAGTTTTTACGTGACACTTTAATGTGCATTAAAATAGGCTACTGTGCATTAAAGTGCATGTGTAATTGCACCCACAGTCTACATGTGTGCCAGTATTAGTGTGCAGTATATTAATTAACTCCTCCAAAATGCACATGTAGACAGTGACAAGGGTTGGCTGGGGCACAAGGGTGCAAAATGCAGGGGCTGCCTGGTGCCACTTTAGCATGCTTATGCCACAGCTAGCCCTCCACCACCTGATGCTGCAAGCCAGAGCCCAGGGCTAAACCCCCAGGTCCCCTGCCAGCCCAGGGCTGTTCCTCCCCCAGCTCAAATCACTGGGGTCCTGGGCATATGTGTAAATGCTAAAACTAGGAACTGTTTTTCTCTGACACAAACTGAGCCGGAGTTTATCATGTCACCTTAAGGTGCTGACAGAAGTGATATGTGTTGCATGGTCAGCCCGTTGAAAGTGCTCTACATCCATGCACTGACAGAAGAGCATGGTTGCAGAGCACTTTAAAAGTGCCTGAATGAATGACAAATTGACCCTCATTTAATGACTGTTCAGATAAAGGCACTCCAAAGCAAAGTAACTTAATTAAGTTCTGTTTGTCCCTGCCCAGGAGCACAGCTGGGTTGATGCAGCTCAGCCCCATCCCCAGTGCTGTCATCAGTATGGGAAGGGGAGAAGGCAAAGGGAGGAACTCTAGTCTAGGGTTTGCCCAGCTTGTACTAGAGTGGTGGGTGGGTAGATTGGTGCCCTCCCAAGGTGGGGGACTCCAATCCACCCACTTCCCCCTCCATGCAGGCTGGGCAAATCCAAGAATGGAGTTCCCTCCCCGACCTTCTCCCCATTTCCATCCTGATGACAGCACCAGAGCGACAGATGGGGAAGGGGCTAGGGGTGCAAACATGCAGCCTCTATCTACTGGATCAGCTCTAAAGTGGAGCTCAAGTCCACCCCCCAGCCCCAACTGAACAGTGAACGTCTGTTGGGTTGGGGGAGGTTGCTGTATATCATGACACTTCATGTGAAGTGCCATGATTTACAATAGAGAGCTGCAAATCTGTCAGTGACGCTAATGGCACATGTAGATGCACCTGCAGAGACCTAAACAAAATCTATTAAGATACTAAGCCTATTAACCAAAACAAATATATGTATTTAAAAATACTGGAAAGCTGGGACAGGAATGGATATTAAGGAAGAAATATTAGATAAGGAAGAAAGCTGTCTTTGTTCCTTGACTTGTTCCTGTTCCTTATTTAATTTATTTATATTTTAATTCCTATCTATACTTTTGGAATAACTCTTCAGAAACTGATACATTTCTTGACATTCAGAGGAAGGATAATATTGGTTTTAATTTTCATAGAACAAGGTAAAAAATCCAAGCTATGCAGGTTATATGCAAGAGTAGAAGAGGAATACATTTCTCAAGAGGCTGTTAAACTCACACTGAACATAAATGCATTAGGAGCATGGCTGCTAAACTGTGTCAATATCTCATCACTACTAGTTTCCTGCTGGCAGTCAGGATATCTGAGAAGTTATGATATGGACAGTAGTAATAAGTGACCTCTTCAACCTGGCACAGATTCAAAAAGGATTATAATTCTTCATATACAAAATATTATTCAGTGTGTACCTTTTCCATTTCTTTCTCAGGCTATCATTAAATGCAAACCCCCTGGCAAATACATAATTCATGGACAAAAAAGTTAAAAGGAAAACAGGAGTAAGCTTCTGAAACTCAGAATCAAACATTTCTGCCAGGCTGAGCAACTTTGGGGATGGGGCAGAAAATTCCCCAGGAGTCCATTGCACAATTACCAGCTGCTGGGACTGCCCTGTGCCATTTTAAAAATAAGCCGAGACTAGGCAGGGTGCAGGCCCAGGTCCCAAACTGAGAGCCTGGGCTGCCCAATGCCAAAAGAAAAGCTCCCTAGAACCCAAAACTTTAGGGTGCCTCTACATGTGTGGGGAGGCTGCTCCAATAATCTGTAATTACTGCATGTCAGAACAGATTCAATCAAGTCTGCTGGAACATGCTAATTAGCACCGGGTGTGGCAGGGGTGCGTTACATGTAGCAATCCTCTAGCTTTGAGACCAGCTTTTCTTTGTCCCTGGCTTTCCTGGCTTATCCATAGCACCCCCACCTCAGAGAGCTCCTTATTTGCTCAGTTCCTGGGACCGGAGATTTTTCTCCTTAAATGTGGAGATCAGACTGGCAGCATCCCAGACAGTATGGTAGACAGTTCCTCTTCAAAACCAAGTGTCTTTATTATGCCATCACTACTGTTCCCTCTGTCCTCCTTAAGAATCCTACTTTCTTCCCTGTGGCACCCTTAGAGCCTCCTTTTCTTCTCCTCAGGCACAGTGTGCCTCATTATCAGCAAACTCTAATAAAACTATAGTAGTCAACCCTGGGACTAACACTCAGGTAATAACATGAAATACTGTTATCACTCAGGAAAGAATCAGAGGGCATATTCCTGGGCCTTCTGCTAGTCCTAAACTGTTAATTTCCTCGGCGTGAAAAGAGCAGCTAGATGTCTGTTCTGAAACTATCTACAGTAAAGGATCTACTCACTACAGTGAGCCCTCCAAAGTGTTTCCCCACAAGAAATCCATTCCATAACTCAGCCCACTTAGACCCTTCTATCACAGATGTATTGTACATTTTCTCAGCTTTTTCATTTTATATACTGAGAACCTGATCTGGAGAGGTTAAACTGAGATCCAGACCTTCATACCTGGCTCCTGATGCATGTGCAAAGTAGGAATTACCTTCATAAAAGTTGGGTAGGGCAAGCGAATATTTAATCTGTAAAAGCTTCTGCACAGGTCTACACAAGTGATTTATTGTCCATGGCTACAAGATGAAAGAACTGGACAGAAGGATTCCTTCCATGGCCTGATGCCCACATTCAGCCTGCTCACCCAAAACCCACACACCATTTTACAGGACAGGAATCTGTCTTTAACTGTTCCTGTATCTTGTGATCTAGTGGTGTAGTTATACATTGCACCATAAGTTTGCACTTCCACAGGGGGTTTATTGGCTGTGTGGCAACACTGCTTGCAAAATGTAAGGCTATTTCATAGATTCATAGACGTTAGGGTTGGAAGGGACCTCAATAGATCATCGAGTCCGCCCCCCTGCATAGGCAGGAAAGAGGGTTGGGTTTAGATGACCCCAGCTAGATGCCTATCTAACCTCCTCTTGAAGACATCCAGGGTAGGGGAGAGCACCACCTCCCTTGGGAGCCCGTTCCACACCCTGGCCACTCTAACTGTGAAGAAGTTCTTCCTAATGTCTAGTCTAAATCTGCTCTCTGCTAGCTTATGGCCATTATTTCTTGTAACCCCCAGGGGCGCCTTGGTGAGTAAAACCTCACCAATTCCCTTCTGTCCCCCATGATGAACTTATAGGCAGCCACAAGGTCGCCTTTCAACCTTCTCTTGCGGAGGCTGAAGAGGTCCAGGTGCTCTAGTCTCTCCTCATAGGGCTTGGCCTGCAAGGGCCATACAAGTGGCCCTTCTCTGGACCCTCCTTTTGGATTATGAGAGAACTTCATTCCTACTTCTTCCTTTTGTCCATCCATGGCTGTCCATGTTGTCTATATCTCCTATCCTTGATGTGGCACTCTAGGCATGTACCAAACCCACTGAATTTGGCTTCTAAAAATATTTATAACCCAGATTCTGAAAACCTCCATTTTTTCATTGTGCACAGGGTCATTTTTCTCTGCTTGTTTCCTTCCTTCCATGTAGATGTCTCTGACTACCCCGAAAAGGTGTAGCTGGGGAAACAGCTTCCTCAGATAGGACTTCAGAGCAGACAGATGTAGTGAAGTCTAGATAATGCTTGTGAATTTTAATGCAAGATAAATTGATCCAAGACATTTCTCAACAACGTGGTTTCCTTTGTTTACTTGCCAAAGTGCAGCCGATTTTGCCTGGAGGGACTTAAGAAACCCCAGTGAATATACCACTACATACAAGTAACACAACTTCCAAAACATTAATTACTAAATCTTCCATGTGCTGCTTCTTTTCCTTTTATCTTCATTATTAATGTACAGTAATATTCAATAAGCCATTGCATCATCTTAACTGATAACTGTTAAATGCCACTCAATGGCAGCAAATATAAATTTATTTTTCTTTCCTCAGGTTGGGGTGATTAAACCAAGTTTTGTTTATACAGTGCCAATTCCCTGACTTAAAAGAGATCCAGATAAATATTATAATTGCCAAATATTATTTGATAACACTGATGAACAAGTATAAAGTAAATTAGCCTGGTTCTGGCTAAAAAGTTAACATAAAACTTAAAGACATCTTTGCAGTTAGTAAGAAAACCTGTAGGTTTCACCCAACAATCCACTTTACAAAGAATGCCTTTTTGTCTTTTGCTAATTGCTTTTATGAGTAGTATTTTAAGCAGAAGGCAATGATTTCATTTGGTATCTGCCCATTGGCTCATGATTGCTTGGGTACTAGCAAAGACAAATATTGCAGCTTCAAAGGTGCTTCTATGGGAGTAATTTCTGCTACCTTTTTCAAGCAGATGGTACAGTAAAATCCCAATTCAGAATGCAAATGGAAAAGAGACTGGGACAATAAATAAAGTAAGGAGCCAATAAGCATTACATTTTAGGAATGCTTGTTTGGAGACAAAATATATGTTTTGGATAGTATTTATATTTAATATTTCCTAATATATGGTGCTTTAATCTAATTTAAATTCTGGTACAGATTAGGGGCCTTTTCAGCTTTATGCCAGTGTAACTCCTTTGTGTTCAGTGCAGTTGCTCTGTCTATAACTGAAGTAAAGTGATGGTAAAACAGGGGCTCAGTATTCTAGTTCTAATAAGCAGAAGGATATTAGTCTTGTAAGCACTGATCTGTATTATTATTTTCCTTATAATATACAAGGTATGTTAATGGCATATTTTTGGAGGATTTTTCTTCTTTGAAATAGAATAGGAAGGATACTTACCAAGGGACCTGGTGGGCCATCTTGACCTGGAGCTCCAGGTAACCCTTGTTCTCCCTATAAGAAGCAAACCATTAGGTTTTCTTCATAAGAAGATATATAAAAGTGATATGGTAGGAAAAGAACAGAGTGTGCAATGTACTCACCACAGGGCCAGGAATACCGCGGAGGCCCTCTGGGCCAGATTTTCCTGCAGGCCCCTGGGGACCAACTGGACCTGTTTTCCCAGCAGCACCTTCTGAACCAGGCTCACCCTACAAAGAAGCACATATCTGGTTAGAAGCAGCATTAGTGAAATTGAATATGTCAGGGTCTGCATAGGTGAAAAAGCAGGAAGTCAGGCTCCAAATGCTTTTTTATTACTTTCCTCTGGAGCCACTCAGTCTGAATCTGCATTCCTCTGAGTAAAAAGTCCTGTCTCCTGAATGAACATCACAACATCCCTTGAATGGTGAGGACAGAGTCATTCTCCCCGTTCTCTACTTTAATGCCTAGATGAGCCAGGCCTACTTTTGTTAATACTGAACCCACTGCACCATCAAATACCTCTAGAAGGGGGGGAGGGGGTGTCTCTACACTGCCTCCAAGTTCAGGTTATGCTTTAAAGAGAGAAATAGGCACCACTACTATGTGACAATAAGCAAATTATTTTTGTAATGTAAATACTAAACATGGCTCTTAATTTGTTTCTTTACAGTTTAATTACGATGACTTTGGTAGGGTTTAAATATCACATATTCAATGTACAGTAAATAGCTTAAAAAGTAGGAAGCATTTTAAAATGCTTTTTGCATTTCCATTCATGTAACATAATCTTGGCGTTTTTGTTTTGTTTTGTTTTTTACCTTTGCACCTTTTTCACCTTGTCTGCCCTCAGCTCCAGATGCTCCAGGAGGGCCCTGTAAAGGTAGGGA